>NW_010558551.1:128082-156979 GCF_000687285.1 Phaethon lepturus
GCCTGGGAAGCTGCATCAGTCATGGCTGGTGCAGAGCTTAGAGAGGCCATGGCTTTCTGCTGGGTGATGCCATTGCTCCCTGGTCAAGCTGGCAGAGCCTCAGCACCCTTCTTGCATGCCCTTCTATGTGAACTGCTGCATGGACTGCCACACCACTCCCTTGCTGACATACCATCCTGTTTGCCTGCCCTGTTTGCAGTGCTCCTGGTCACTAGTGCTCCCCAGGGGGTTCTTTTATATGGGGGGTGGGAGGACTTGGCTGTTGTTGCTCCTGACCCTCCCCAGGTCTTGACAGCTGCTGTCACGTGAGCTGTGGGCTCCTGGTGGCTCTCTCAGCTCCCCCATAGACTCCCCTGGTTCACAAACCCCCCTGTGCACTGCACTAAAGTGCTCTGATGTGGATTACACCAGCAGCAGAGCTGCTTGCCTTGGCAACTCATTTTGAAATACTTAGTTTCAAAAGACCTGATTTGCTATTTCTGATGTCTTCAAAATGGCTGTATTAAGACACTTTTTCAGCAAACATTATTGCAGGGCCTGTTGCAATAGGACAAAGGGCAATGGTTTTAAACTAAAAGAGGGTAGATTCAGACTAGATATGAGGAAGAAATTTTTCACAATGAGGGTGGTGAGGCACTGGAAGAGGTTGCTCAGAGAAGTTGTGGATGCCCCATCCCTGGAAGTGTTCAAGGCCAGGTTGAATGGGGCTTTAAGAAACCTGGTCTAGTGGAAGGTGTACCTGCCCATAGCAGGAGGGTTGGACCTAGATGATCTTTAAGGGTCCCTTCTAATCCAAACCATTCTATGGATTCTATGATGATTCTAAGATACCAGGAAGTGGCCAGTGTCATGGTTAACTTCATATAACCTACTTGCCTCAAAGCAATCCAACTGTAAGTTTTCTTGGTCTCTGTTCTACCTGTTCTACTTCAGGCTGCCTCATACTGCCAGGGTTCTGTGACAGTGATTCAAACAAACAAAAATAAAAGTGCCATTTCTGTACATAATGTTGCTAATGAAGTGCTAAATTTATTTTAGTGCATAGAATTCCTTTGAAGAGAAATGTAGCTACTGAGTAAGAAATATCTTCTGTCCATAGTCAGCTATGTTTATTTCAAAATATCACATCTCTTTGATTTTTCCTGGTGCCAGAATAATTATAAAAA
This sequence comes from Phaethon lepturus, assembly GCF_000687285.1. Classification (NCBI taxonomy): domain Eukaryota; kingdom Metazoa; phylum Chordata; class Aves; order Phaethontiformes; family Phaethontidae; genus Phaethon; species Phaethon lepturus. Next base: position 129,249 of record NW_010558551.1, read on the forward strand.
CTTGTCAGATATTATTAAAGACTGTACTTCATTTCTCTAGACAAAATATAGGTCAGCATCAGGTTGGTGTGGGGTTGAGCTTTGGTTTGGGGAATATTTTGCACATTTCCAAATGGGGGAATTTCTATCACTTATTTTCTATGTTGTTGTATTATCTTCATTTTCAGTAGGAGATAATTTTTTCTAATGTATTTCTAAATTTCTAAAATATTTTTGAAAATATGATAACTGTGAAACAGCTTCTGGAGAGTTTGTCTTGTAGATCCCTTGGTGATGTGCAAAACCAGGTTAGTTTAACAGCTCAATAGAAATATCTCAACAGGAATTTCAGACAACTTATCAAGTGTGTGGTACTGTGCAGATATAAATTGTCTACTTTTTCATGGCAGAAAAAGAAGGTTTCAGTGTGGGAAGTAAGCCAGTTATTTATAAATATCTTTGGAAACAAGAGAGATTATGATGATTTTCCACAAAAAGGAGACCAATGCAGAGAGGCAACACACTTCTCAAGAGCAAAGGTATCTAGCCAAACTTAAGTATCTGAGAAAGGATTTCAGTTTTGGTTTATATTCTTGGGTTCTGAACATTAATCTCTCCTGCTAGGCACAAACATTATACAGAAACCTGTACTTAGCTCCGCATTTCAAAAGGGACTAGAATCAAATTTAGTTTTCTGGATTCTGCTAAGACAGCTTCTATAATCACAAAATCACAGAATCATTAAGGTTGGAAAAGACCTTTAAGATCATCAAGTCCAACCATCAACCCAACACCACCATGCCAACTAAACCATGTCCTGAAGTGCCACGTCCACACATTTTTTGAATACAAAATACAGAAGTACAGAAAATTTACTTATCTGTAACAGAAAATTGTGGGTTTTTTTCATATTAACTGTGTGCTTTGTTTAGTTAGTTTGTTTAGTTCTTTGCTTTTTCTAGCTTGTACTCATGTTATTATGGAAAAATAAACTTATAAAACTATGAAAATCCATTTTTTGAAAGCTTTCAAAAAAAAAAAAATTGCATCCAAGTCACTATTACAGAATGCCAGCCAAGGGACTTGCCTTTGTGTGGAATTAGCTGCTTCCAACTACTTTCTAACAAGTGACATGGAGGCTCTGGGGTTTGATATGTGGTTCACTGCCCTTCTCATTCTCCATAATAACACTGGGATTTTTCTTTTCTCAGAAGGGCTTTTGTTACCATTACTGCATCAATCATTCACATATTTCCAGTTCAGTTATTCAGGATCCTTAGGGTTCTATTGTTAATCTTCATTAATGTATTTCTAACTTTCATAACCAATTTAATTTGAATTCTGAATAAATCAGCACTGCTTAAAGAGAATATTCTCATTTCTTTTTCCACATGCAACTGATTTAGACTCTGAGAAGATCATCTACAGTTACTCAGGTTTCCTTGAAATTCTGGTCTCACCATGATAAAATATGCATAATTAAAAGCGAAAAAGATTTTAAACTTGGAAACTTAATTTACCTGGCTTTTACATCTCTCTAAAGAGCTGTGGAGAGTGTAATTGCTTAAACTTAGTGATTTGTACCTCCCTAGCTAGTCAGCAGGTAAAATCTTATGTAAGTGATCACTTTACTCACGTAATACATTGCCTATACCAAAACCAGGTTCCATTTTGTAACAGGTTCCCCTCTGGGCCTGGGAAGATAATAGAACAGATCCTCCTAGAAGCTGTGCTAAAGCAGGGAGGACAGGGAGCTGATTTGAAACAGCCAGCATGGCTTCACCATGGACAAGTCCTGCCTGACCAACCTAGTGGCTGCCTACAATGGAGTGACCGCATCAGTGGACAAGAGAAGAGCTACCGATGTCATCTATCTGGACTTCTGTGAGGCCTTTAACATAGTTCCCCACAACATCCTTCTCTCTAAATTGGAGAGAGACAGATTTGATGGGTGGGCTGCTGGATAGATGAGGAACTGGTTGGATGGTCACATCCAGAGGGTAGTAGTCAATGGCTCAATGTCTAGATGGAGCCCGGTGGTGAGTGGTATCCCTCAGGGGTCCGTACTGGGACCAGTACTCTTTAATGTCTTCATCAATGACATAGTGGGATCAAGTGCACAGTCAACAAGTTAGCAGATGACACCAAGCTGAGTGGTGCGGTCAACATGCCTGAGGGACGGGATGCCATCAAGAGGGACCTGGACAAGGTCAAGGAATGGGCCCTTGTGAACCTCATGAGGTTCAACAAGGCCAAGTGCAGGGTCCTGCACCTGGGTCAGGGCAACACCCAGTGTCAATACAGGCTGGGGGATGAAGGGACTGAGAGCAGCCCTGTCAAGTAGAACTTGGGGGTACTGGTGAATGAAAAGCTGGACATGAGCCAGCAACGTGTGCTTGTCGCCCAGCAGGCCATCTGTATCCTGGGCTGCATCCAAAGAAATGTGGCCAGCAGGTCGAAGGAAGTGATTCTGCCCCTCTATTCTGCTCTGGTGAGACCCCACCTGGAGTCCTGCATCCAGCTCTGGAGCCCTCAGCACAGGAAAGACATGGGCCTGTTGGAGTGTGTCCAGAGGAGGGCCACCAACATGATCAGAGGGATGGAACACCTCTCCTGTGAGGACAGGCTGAGAGAGCTGGGCTTGTTCAACCCAGAGAAGAGAAGGTTTCAGGGAGACCTTATTGCAGCCTTCCAGTACTTAAAGGGGGCTTATAAGAAAGATGGGAACAGACTTTTTAGCAGGGCCTGTAGCACTAGGACAAGGGGTAATGGTTTTAAACTAAAAGAGGGCAGATTTTGACTAGATCTAAGGAAGAGGTTTTTTACCGTGAGGGTGGTGAAACGGGTTGCCCAGAGAGATGGTAGATGCCCCATCCCTGGAAACACTGAAGGTCAGGTTGGACAGGGCTCTGAGCAATCTGATGTAGTTGAAGATGTCCCTGCTCACTGCAGGGTGGTTGGACTAGATGACTTTCAAGTGTCCCTTCCAACTCAGACTCTTCTATGATTTTATGATTCTATGATTTTTTGCTTTTCATCTTGGTTGGTGAGCTGAAATATGAGCTCTGGGCTGCACACAAGGCAGGCAGAGCAGGTCCTGTCCCACAACTAGAGGCTCTTCCCTGCCTGCCCTAGACAAGACAACTGATGGCCCCCGGCTGGGCTGAAATGGGGTCCTGGCCCATGGGCAGGAGTGGAAGGAGTCCCTGAGAAAGACTCGGCATAACCAGGAAAGCTTCTGAATAACCTCAGGACCCTGACACTTCGGGGTAAATTCTGTTTTCTTTATTTTGCCTGTAATCATAACCCATAGTGGTCTGAGTATAGACAGCCTATGAAGCAAGTAGGAATCTCGGGTTTTGACTCAGCAATAAAAATAAAAGTATCTGCATGCACAACTCCGACTGACTTCAGGTAGATGTCAGAAGCCGAGAATTGTTTCTTCAGTAACACTTGGAAGCTGATATTTTTATGTCAAATTACTTGTGGCTTTTCTTTCAGCTAAAGATAATTACTATTTAAGTTCCTCTATTAAGTTATGTTAGAAGATTATTTTCTCATTATTTTCCTGGTTTTTTCCCCTGCAGAACATGTGGTCTCTTTCTCTGTTTTTAAAACCTATTGCTAATCCACTCTAAAGGAATGTGCTCTATCTGTTCACAATCAGGTCATAATTTTACCATTTACTGTGGTTAATAACAATTAGTTAACAAGTGTCATTTGGTTACTTTTCAGAAATTAGGTGTTTACGGCAGCAATGTGTAAATCAGTGATGCTGTAAGGATGGCACAGTGATGAAGAGCTCATTTTTCATATTCATTTCACAATCAAACATGCCTCAAAGTGTCTTTTCAAGTTTATTCATTCTTATCTCCATTCACTTAATTTTTGCATAGATAAAAACCTCAGCAGAATGAATAAATATAGCATTTGACATCAACAGCATGGGGAAGCATATAAAGGAAACATGAAGAATGAGTCATGAATTAGTCAATTGAGAAAAAGTGGTCTTTTGCAGTTTCTTACATTACAAGAATAACAGTGATGTGATCATTCCTGAGACCACAGAACAGAATTCCTTTCCTCCCAAGCATCAGTTGGCAGATCATCTTTAAAGTCATATTTGGAATAGCATGGTTTCTTTCCTGATTCTAGCAGAAATTGCTCTTCTCTCTGCTAATGATGTAGAGCTGACTTCAGCAGTGATAGATGACAAAAAGGATTGGATCCTGAGGGCTGCCCTCACATTGCCTAAATCTTGCCAACCACTCTCTCCTTTTTGGGCTTGGAAACTCCTGCTCAAATATCAATTGTTGAAATACCCTCCAGCAGTGTTTCCACTGATAGTGTCATAGCCTAGTGATAGGCAAAAAAGGCCTTGTGGAATATCTAAGGATACACAGAGTAAAATCAGTATTTTGTAGCAGATAAATGAAGAAGTTAAAATTTGTTAAATTTTATTTCTTCAATGGCAATCTTGCTGAGCACAGAAATACTTAACTCTGAAAATCAGCTGATGAAAGATGATCTGTAATACACAAGAGACCAGTTTGGCCTTTAGAGGAATGATTTAAACCAAGTGCATTTAGTTCAATGCTATTCCTGAGAGCATGTCCTAACAGAAGAAGAGGGTGTAGGAAACCAGGGAGGATTGCTGGAAGAACTGTGTCAGGTACTGGGTGACTTCCCATACTGAAGATGAACAGCAGTTAGGTAAACTGCAAAATTAAAAGGCATAAATTTGTCATGAAAGTTTCCCTTCAGAAAACACCTAGTTTGAGTGCTGAATGGCTTCATTGGTTGTGCTAAATTTCTAGGCTCAGTGTCAATACTAACAAGTTTGAGGATAACAATTATCACAGTAAATATAACCAGTTACAGTCAGGTCCCATTTCCCAGCTTGCATTCAGAATAGTGAAAGTTGTAATCACGTGTAGGTTTAAGCTCATATCTGCTCATGACCATGAAAGCCAGGCAGAAAGCTGCTGGACCTGGCTGCAGCCTGTCTGTATGTAGTACGTGTGGCCCCTGCAGGTGTGTATTGAAAGGCTAGGGCCCCTCTCTTCATGGTGACTCACAGCTTTTCTTTCTCCCAAACTCAGATGCAGACATTTCCTTGTTTTACAAATGTCTTGGAATGCTAATCAGCTTCAGAGTCAACATGACAAGACTGAACTGATTTGTGGGGAAGACAGCTTAAAGCACAGGCAGGTACAGCAATTCTCCTTCTCCTAATTGTGACTTCTGCTCATGTTCTGTAGTTATCACCAAGACAGCCAATGCCTTTTAAGTCTCTAAGGTGATAGATTAATATATAGTCATAATTTGTACCCAGATATATCTCCAAAATGGACCTCAGCATAGCAACCCATGACTGTCATTCCAATGATTCACAGTTGCTTTACTAGGATTCTCCCAAGTCAATTCAAAAAGCTTCAACTCAGGAATAATACAGCTACCTGCTCATTAGTAGGGTATTTCAGTGGTACTCGAAGGTTTCTGCTGCTCCTACAATTATTGAAAACCTCCCAAAGTACATTAAAATTAGGATGGGAACTGAGAATACAGTGACTTTGCCACTGACTGAACTGTCTTAGAATCATAGAATCATAGAGTCATAGAACCATAGAACAGTTTGGGTTGACCTTTAAAGGTCATCTAGTCCAACCCCCTGCAATGAGCACAGATATCTTCAACTAGATCAGGTTGTTCAGAGCCCCATCCAACCTGACCGTAAATGTTTCCAGGGATGGGGTAAATAGTTACAATTTGTCCACGCAAAATTAACCATAACTAGGGTATTGTGAGATTTATTTGTATTTTAAATATCAAATACATTTAATTTGAAGTGTCATTTTAAAAGCCAAAGTGTTTTCTAGTGTAATAGAAGTCATCTTCCAGCAGTGGACTATTTCCAGAGATGAAGTCCTAACTAATGAATGAAAAAATATTCTCAGTTATAAGATTCCATTTCAGAAATGTTTCCTCTAAGAAAGATATGGCATCATCTGAAAGATTCAGACATTCACTTGAAGAAACTTTGGTCCGCAGACATCTGAATAGAGTTGGTCAAGATTTCTATTGATGTATCCTTTTCTTAGCAACTGAGTCCAACATTTCCTCACTTTTTGTTGTTCCTCCCTTGTTCCTGGTTTAAAGCTCTCTTCACCAGGTTGGCCAGCCTGTTGGCAAAGAGGGGTTTCTCTCACTTGGTCAGATGGATCCCATCTCTTCCCACCAGTCCTTGATTCTCAGGTGAGCAGATGGGAACCTCCATCCCCCATGGCAGGGAATATCCCACTATCACTCACCACTTCACCTTGTTCCTGCTCCACAGTTCAGTTTCAGCCAGCTCTGATTTTTCATTGGAATGAAATTCTAATTTTACTGGAATTACACGACTTTCCAGTCCCTCATCTTCCACTTGGCAAATGTATGAATGAATCTATTCTGTAGTTGCAAATCTTCAGATGGAGGAGAAGCAGGTTTCCTGTTGTTGCCAGAACACACAAACATCCCGTCTGACATCCAAATGGAGTCTCCATTTCACACCCTGGTAAGCACAGACTCCGTCTGCCTCACCTTCAGTACTCAAAACCTGTCTGAAAGCTTCTTAGCTTAAGGAAATGCAGACGCATTTCTTAACTCCCTGCAGAAGTGAAAGCGTGTGATTGTGTCAAAGGAGACATGAACCCAAGACATCCTAACTATCCAGATGCTAATGATATGAACGTTATGCTCCTATTTACTTTTCCTTCTTACCCAAGATACTTACAAATTTTCAAATACAGTGAAATAGGTTCAGTAGAGGGGTCGGAGAGTGGGTTACAGATATTACTGTGCCTGGTGTTGCCTATCAACTAACTCTGTAAGTCAGCTCACTGTAACTTGGAAGCCCACTCCAGCATGCTTCTCTATGCTCTGGTGAGGATCCTAGGCACATAACACTGTGTTTCAGAGTTACCACCCATGTTCATGTACATGATACTGAGCTGTGGAAATCTGCTTTGCAACATGCATGTACCTGTCTGGATATAGCGCTTTGGCCTTATCATTGGTGGGGGGGAGTAAAGCTTATGTTGATATCGGATAATCTGATAGGTTTAAATAATCAGTTTATCAAAGTTTCTGTTTAATTCTTCTTTGCTACCTCCAATAATGAAATAGCAGGTGACAGTCGAGAGGGAAGTAGTATATTCACAGAGTGTGATCATGCCACAGTAAACACTACCTGTGATTGAACACTCAGGTAATTGCAGTGAGTAGAAAAATTTGTACTGGCAACATGATAGCCTGATTATCTCAGCACAGCACTGGGGATGCGCTTACTGCTTAAATAACATGAAAAGTAATTGAAAAGTGATGTTTATTGGTATCAAAGTCATAGAGGGATAAAGGAAACAAATACATTATTTTGGGACATAAGAGAAAAAGATTAAAAACAAAAAACCCTAAAATATCTTAATTTGGACTCAGAGTCAGAACACAAGTACAGGATCTACAAATTTTATCCAAGAGAAAGCTCGCCATCTAGCATTAACAAAATTGCTTCTATTAATAAATGTGATCTCATGGACACCATGTTATTTTGGAGAATCTGGGATTTTTTTTAGCTTGCTCTAAACCTAAGTGGGTTCCTATCTTAGAATGCCTTTTTGGAAAGTTAAGCTTGAATCATTCAATCACCTAAAGGTCATAAATAAAATGTATGACAAGATCTTCCACCTCAACTTCTAAGCCCTTTTTCTAGCCACGCAGCCATGTCACCTCTAAGGCATTTAGGACAATAGAGAGACAACAGAGTAGTTTGCATTGGAGGTGGCTCTTTTCAAATGGAATTCCCAAGTGAATTCTACAGAACAAAACTGATGGTCTAATGGATCAGCACAGGTACTTCATTAGTCATATGCATATGGAACAAGGTGGCTAGTTTTTGTAGTCAGGATGGACAAGTGAACAGTACAGAGAAGCATGTATTTCTCTCAGAAGAAAAAAAATTACTAAGCAAGGTGGATTGGACTAAGGTTGATTTTATCTTCATACTTTCAGAACTGCACAATTTACCTGGAAATCTGTCTAACTAATACAACTTCTAATTACAGTTTGCAGAGTCACAATAACACTCTAAAAAAAATCTTCCCTTGGTTAAAACTACTTTGTATCAAAACTTCTAAAGTGTGGCTAGTCATTTTCTTGAATAAATTAAACTGCAGCTGTCATTTTCTGAGCTATTTTTGCTTCTCAGTAGAAACAGGTTTTTAACTGTTTAATGATGCTGTTGTGGTTTAACCCAAGCTGGCAACTAAGAAAAACAAGGAATTCGTTCACCATTTCCCATGAATGGTGTCCTGCTTTTGGCTGGGACAGAATTAATTTTCTTCCTAGTAGCTGGTGTAGTGCTGTGTTTTGAATTTAGTATGATAATAATGTTGATAACACACTGATGTTTTTAGTTGTTGTTAAGTAGTGTTTATACTAAGTCAAGGACTTTTCAGCTTCCCATGCTCTGCCAGTGAGGAAGCGCACAAGAAGCTGGGAGGCACAAGAAGCATAGCCAGGACAGATGACCCAAACTGGCCAAAGGGGTATTTCATACCATATAATGTCATGCTCAATATATAATCTGAGGGGAGTTGGCAGAGGGGAATAGCTGTGGCTGAGGAACTGACTGGGCATCAGTCAACAAGTGGTGAGAGCTTATTTTGTGTATTCTATTATTGTTGTTGTTGCTGCTGCTGCTGTTGTTGTTATTACTTTTATTCCCCTCCTTTTCTGTCCTATTAAACTATATTTATTTCAACCCATGAGTTTTACTGTTTTTTTTCTGATTTCTTTCCCCCATCCTGCTGGGGGCAGGGGAGTGAGCAAGCAGCTGTGTGATGCTTAGTTGTTGGCTGAGATTAAACCATGACAGTCCTTTTTGGCACCCAACATGGGGCACGATGGATTGAGAAAATGACAAATCTGATCAAAACATGTTAGAACAAAGTTGTTATAAGCATTCATTTTATTAGTTTGATAGTTGTTGATCACAACATTGATTTATTTGCTCTTGCAGTTGTGCTTGTTCTCAGGATTGTGTCACATAGTGACACCTTACTTGCTGTATATATTCCTTATTGTGCTGTTTATCATCTTTGGCAGCTGGGTTAAGATTATCGTTGTGTTGTGCTTTGTAGTACTGGCTTATGATATGATAAAATGGCTGGTCATGAAACTAATCTGGTATTTCTACTCAGCATTGCTATCATCTCTGTACTTTGGGAGTCATCTCTCAGAAACTATTAATAATTACACTCTACCTTTTGTCCTCAGAGAGCCAATGTGCAGGGGAGACACCTTCCCTCACCTTCCTCTTCTCCTCCAGGCAAGTTGATATAGTTCTTAAGAATTTTTAATATCCCTGGGCTGTTCAAACTGGCATGTTCCTGTTGCTCCTATTCCTAAGTATGTTTCAGGTCTTGTTTAAAGTTAAACAATGATTTAAATATACCACCCCATCTGCTACTGGTGCTTGGTGCAGATGCAGGTGCTCTGCGGCTACTGAAACCACTGAAACAGGCACTGTGGCTACTCCAACCCCAGAGACAGACACTGCAGAGAAACCAGAGAACCATTCCTTGTAGGTATGAGTCGCCCCTATACACAAGAAGAAACGGATGCAAAAGTCATCTTGTTTAGTAAAGGATGATGAAGAATAGCCATCACAAGAACCAGAGGAACAAAAGGCAGAACCAGAGATAATCACCTGATTCCTATCCCTGAGGTGTTAAATATGCAAAAAGACTTCAGCCATCGTCCAGGTGAGCACACTGTCACTTGGCTGCTCCAGTGATGGGATAATGGGGCCAGTAGCCAGGAATCAGAGGGTAGGGAAGCTAAGCATCTGGGATCCTTGTCTAGGGAAGGGGGCATTGACAAGGCAATTGCAAAAAAGACACAAGCCCTCAGCCTCTGCAGGTGACTCTTGTCTTGCATGAAGGAAATGGAGATGTCATGTGTCACCCAGGCACATGGACTACCAGGGAGAGAGGTATCCAGAACCTGAGGGAATTAACCATGGTGGAGGTGATTTATAATGACCTGGACAACACAGATCCAGATGAAGGCCAGTGCACACGACCAATGTGGTGGAAGTTTGTATAGAGTACACCATTGTTGTATGCCAACTCATTAGCATTAATGATCTGGAAGATGAAGAGGGACCAATGGTGGATGAATTGGCTGGTCAACTCCAGTAATACAAAGAAAATGTCTCCTCATCCCAGTGACATAACTTAGAAATTCATAAGATCATATTTAATATTAAACTAAACCAAAAGTTTATCTAGGCCTCTGCCTTGTCTCTGGCAAAATCCTGTGGCAGTTCCAGATGGTAGTGGTTAATAGATCAATGTCTTGATGGAGACTGGTGACAAGTGGTGTCCCCCAGAGGTCTGCACTGAGACCAGCACTCTTTAATGTCTTCATCAATGACATAGACAGTGGGATCAAGTGCACAGTCAACAAGTTAGCAGATGACACCAAGCTGAGTGGTGCGGTCGACATGCCTGAGGGACGGGATGCCATCAAGAGGGACCTGGACAAGGTCAAGGAATGGGCCCTTGTGAACCTCATGAGGTTCAACAAGGCCAAGTGCAGGGTCCTGCACCTGGGTCAGGGCAACACCCAGTGTCAATACAGGCTGGGGGATGAAGGGACTGAGAGCAGCCCTGTCGAGTAGAACTTGGGGGTACTGGTGAATGAAAAGCTGGACATGAGCCAGCAACGTGTGCTTGTCGCCCAGCAGGCCATCTGTATCCTGGGCTGCATCCAAAGAAATGTGGCCAGCAGGTCGAAGGAAGTGATTCTGCCCCTCTATTCTGCTCTGGTGAGACCCCACCTGGAGTCCTGCATCCAGCTCTGGAGCCCTCAGCACAAGAAAGACATGGGCCTGTTGGAGTGTGTCCAGAGGAGGGCCACCAACATGATCAGAGGGATGGAACACCTCTCCTGTGAGGACAGGCTGAGAGAGTTGGGCTTGTTCAGCCTGGAGAAGAGAATGCTCTGGGGAGACCCTATTGCAGCCTTCCAGTATTTGAAGGAGGCTTATAAGAAAGATGGGAACAGACTTTTTAGCAGGGCCTGTAGCACTAGGACAAGGGGTAATGGTTTTAAACTAAAAGAGGGCAAATTCAGACTAGACCTAAGGAAGAAATATTTGACAATGAGGGTGGTGAAACACTGGCACAGGTTGCCCAGAGAGGTGGTAAATGCCCCATCCCTGGAAACACTGAAGGTCAGGTTGGATGGGGCTCTGAGCAACCTGATGTAGTTGAAGATGCCCCTGCTCACTGCAGGGTGGTTGGACTAGATGGCCTTTAAAGGTCCCTTCCAACCCAAATTCTTCTATGTTTCTTTGATTCTATGATTCTGTGTTGAGGGGTTGTATAAGAATAAGTCAAGCAATACATATTAATTCCCTAACGATCACCTAGCCTCCAATAATTTTAAATTTATTAATATCTTAATTTATAGATGGTATCTTCATGCTTAATAATCTTTTCCAGACTTGAGTTACACAGTCTGGTTGCTTTGGACTATAAGCGAAATTTAGTGAAAACACCACCCTGAGTAGAATAATTGAACTAATTCAAAAAAATTATATCACTTCATTCATTCTTTATATTTTTCTAAGTCTTCTGAAAGATTTTCATCTCTGTAGTTAAAACGAAAAACCGGGAATATGCTTATAAGAATTATTTAAAGTATATATATTTTTCCATATTTGTTTTTATTTATGTTTCAGTCCTACATTGAGTATCCATACAAAACTTAACCTTCATCACATTTATTCATACCTGGATGGAAGGGTGGTGATTGGAAAGTGTTCAAGGAAAGGGTCTAGAATGACACAATACAAAAATGGAAAAGAATAGCCTTACAGTAATTACTTATTTTCAATGTAAAGGCAAAAATCAAAGATATTTTGACAGTGACATTTCAGCCTCATATAAATCACAGAGAAATTATTAATGTGAATGCATCCCCAGCAGTATTCACATTCTTAGACTTTTGTAATTTATCACTTCAGCTATCAGAAACTGAGTAGAGTATTTTGTAGTCACAGGTTTACAACTGTGAGTTGATCAACATATTTGGGATGTCCAAACTGAAAAAAGATTTCTGGTTTGGCACATCTATTATCCTTAATTTTTTGCCATCATCTTTATTTCCAAAGCTGAAAGTATACAGACCTTCCTATGCAGGCAGAAGAACTGACTGTGCTATCAACCTTTGCTTCTGGATACATATCCACCACACTGACTGTGCAAATATGACAGCTGAAGTTGCTTCATTGTAATACTATAAACTCACATACAATTCATGTTAATATAAAATTAAAAAATATCCTGATACTTTAAGTGCACAGACTTGATTGTTTAAACTATGTTTTTCCTCCTGCCTTGACTTCCGTTAACAATTCATTCTCCACCACAAAAAGCACAATTTGAAAAAGGTGGAATTACAATAGGGTTTAAATTGGTAGTTAGATTACAATACCTTTATAAGAGAGGTGAGCTTTCAGCAGCCCATCTTCCTCATGGATCACATCCAAATAATGCTAGTGTTCTAAGCCCCCAAAATTGATAACATTCATCCACTGAAAGAAGTCGTTTCCCGGAATGAAATTCCCTGTTCTCTTTAAGCCTCTTGCCTAGTTAAATACTTGATAATGCTTTTAAAAATTGATCCTCTAGGATAGCTTCTGATCACAAAAAGAATATTAGTTCATTTTTACCTCTTCTTGGTTATGTAGGGCAATTAGCACAAACTCTTGGCAGACAGTTCTCCCTTTCACAGTGATTGTTAAAAAGGTACCATGGGAATATAACCAAGCTTTTACAACACATGCATGATGCAAAGAGCCAATTCACCACATACAGCAGCAAGAAAGCATTTATCACCAAAGCTGTCTGGAAAATGTTCAACAACCATCTGCCAATTAGAGAATAAACTGCTGTTCATCTGCAGCAGAGAAGACCCATTTAGCTGGCGAGCAGGCATACAGCAGAGGCAGCTAACCAGTACTTTGGTAGTTAGCAGGACAGTTAGCTCAGCTCGGGATGTGAGAGAGACCCAGAAACTCTGCTCCGTGCAGCAATATGGCTGTGGTGGTGACATGATACAGGGCTCTGTCCTCATGACTGGCTGGAAGAAGCTTTCCCAGGACGTCGAAGCCCTTGGCCCTGGTGCACTCCAGAGGAGGGAGGCTGCCACGCGGCATTGAGGCCACAGGGAGTGCCCGGTGCTGCTCCCTGGGGCTGAAGCTGCTGGTGGCCTCACCTGTAGGAGCTGTGCTGTGGCTCAGGCACTAAGTGACCAAGTACAAGAACTGTGGGAGGAGATGAACAGACTGAATAACATCAGGAAGAATGAAGAGGTGACAACAGGGTCTTCACAGTGACATTGCAGACTATACGGTGCAAGGAAAGAGGGACAGAGACAGCCTAGTCATGGATGGATACTCCCAAGATGCTGAAAGTTTGTGACTTCCTGCAGAATAAGGGTCCTTCTCTGCCCTCAGATCCGAATTTACAGAATCAGTCCAGTGCCCTAATAGCCAAAGAATGTGAACAAGTTTCCTGGGGAGAATTCAAAGCCAGCTGAGCCTGAATCACACATTAGCACCAATAAGACAGGCCAAGTGATGGAGGTTTCCTTCTGCAGGACAGGGAGGCACTGATCAGTGTTGTTGTCATGGGATTCTTATCAATTTCTGGCATCCTGGATCAAGGATATTGCAGAGAGACTCACAATGCTCTTTTACACCTCAATTTGTTATCTCTCACTGTTCATCCATGTGGTCACCAATGATACAACAAAGGCAGACATGGAACAAATCTATGAGGGACTGCAGATTTCTGTGGCCAAAAGGTGGAAGACATGAGAGTCCAGGTGCTGTTCTCCTCAATTGTACAGGGGTCTGTGAAGTGTTTGGGTAGGAGCTGATGGGTTCTGCAAGTTAACAGTTGGCTGCATAACTGTTGCTGTAGCTGGTGCTTCGGCTTTTATACCTATGGTCATCTCTTCGGCATATGGGCTGTTAGCAAGAGATAGGATTCCTAGAGTAGGAGACCCCCTAGCATAGTGCTGTGGTTTAACCCCAACTGGCAACTAAGCACCATGTAGCTGCTCACTCACTCCCCGCGGTGGGATGAAGGAGAGAATCAAAAGAGTAAAAGTAAGAAAACTCATCGGTTGAGAGAAAGATAGTTTACTAGGTAAAGCAAAAGCCATGTATGCAAGCTAAGCAAAATAAGGACTTCATTCACTACTTCCCATAGGCAGGCAGGTGTTCAGCCATCTCCAGGGAAGCAGGGCTGCAGCACATGTGACGGTTATTTGGGAAGAAAAATGCCATCACTTTAAATGTCCCCCACTTCCTTCTTCTTGCTCCAGATTTATATTCCTGAGCATGACATGGTATGGTATGGAATATCCCTTTGGTCAGTTAGGGTCAGCTGTCCCAGCTGTGTGTTCTCACAACTTCTTGTGCACCCCAAGCCTACTCACTGGGGGGATGGGGTAAGAAGTAGGAAAGGCCTTGACTCTATGTAAGCACTGCTCAGCAGTAAGTAAAGCATCCCTGTTTTACTTGGTAAAACTTTACCCTTACTATCAACACTGTTTTCAGCACAAATCCAAAACATAGCCCCATACTAGATACTAGGAAGAAAATTAACTCTACCCCAGCCAAAACCAGCACACATAGAGACTTTTCTGGCCAAATTTCTGATCAAATTCTATCTCAAAACTCCAGACTCCCAACAATTGGGGCTCTACAGTACTTTTAGCAATGTCCTGTGATAACAGAAAACCCAGTTTCAAAATCACTCCTGCTCTACCTCACATACCTCCATTCTATAAAATTGCCTCTGGATGCAGAGTTAGTGTCTGATTCCTCAGGGTTATTTTTTATTGATAAAAAATAGAACAATTTAAGCAGGAGAAATCAAGATGGCAATAAATACTGAATCTAATCTTGTGGTTACTGCCCACACCTAGGACAAGAGAGAACAAGTCTCTGTCTCAGAGAGCAAAATGGAGCAGCTCAAACAAGAACACTTGAAAAATCCTGGATATTTTGAATCCCCTCCCCTGAATATTATTCGCCCCCTTCTCCTTAGTCCATCTTCTTTCTTCTCCCCGAATTATATAGCTGCCCCAAAAGTTTCTGATCTGTGCAAATGCAGATCATGAGAATTTTGAGCATTTGAAAAGATTTTAATGTCAGAAAAAGTTTCCTGCCATATTCCTTATATAGCCTGATATAACTGAAAAACAACATGCATAAATCTTTTTAATATTTTAAAATACAGAAATACTAGTGCAGGGGTGAACTGTGAAGACATAGGAAATTTTAGAAAACAACAAATGCTGATCTAGCTAATAGGATGCAAACACTAATATGCAAAGCACAGGTGAAAGTAAACATAGGTAATTACTGTATTTTGATTCCCATCCCTGTAGCTATAAAATATGGTCCATCAGTACCATGAAATTGGAAAACAAACATGTTCTAAATCAAAGAAACAGGGCTTGGTCTAAACTCCACTATTTTGACAACATGGTATCACAGACAACGTTAATGTTCTTTGACAATGTTCACAACCATTAGAAAATTGAAGTCATAATGAAACTGCAGCTAACTCACAGTCTTCTGGCCCTAGGATGTACATTGTTAATGTGTGTATTCTGGAAGCCCCATCTGTTAGGAGCCAGGCTTTGTATACTGAATAATTGCTAAATTCCAAGGAGACCAGGTGGCAGGGCAAATTAATTTGGAAAGAAATAGAAAAGTCATGGGGGAGGGAGCAGAAAAATTGTAGGAGAAAGTTAATTCAGCATTTTCTGAATGTACCAGATGAGGACAGGAATAAAACACGGAAGAAAATACACAACAAAATGAGGAGAGGAAGGGAGAAGACAGGAAAAGAAGGGATACTTTTACATTGAGAGATGTTTATGGAGATATTTCTTGGACTACGAGAAATGAGAATGTAAGGGAGATGAAAAAAGCTGAAGTTATTGCCATGAAAATTTCTATTCCAGAATATTCATGCTCTCAATAATTATTCATTCATATATTTGTAAAATCAATTCACAACACCATGTGTTAACCAAAACAAATTTAATCTTCCTCTTTGTGAATTGTTAAAAATAGTTCTAATGTAAAAAGGAGAAAACAGGAAGGATAAGGAAGAAAGCCAGAGGTATTTTAGCTTCCCAGTCTGAGTGGCACATTCCCAGTTTTTCATGTGAGAAGCACTCACAGAAAACTAACCAGATCGATACAAACACCACAACTGCTACTATAAACATGGGAAGCCCTCTGTGCAAGAAATCTCTGGCAAGACCACAGGGGACAATAAAAGCTGCATTAAGGTTTCTTTAAAGAGCAGCTGGTGTCACATACGGTTCTGCTGTCCTAGTCCTCACGTGCTCCCATTGTCAGCAGTAGATGAGACAGAGGAGTTAGGTTAAACTGATTTAATTAAAATTTTTATTACTGTTGTAGTCTTTTGGCTATATATATACACAATAATCAAGCAGACGATTGCCTAAATTCAGAAGTAAATCTGTAATATATTGGCATAACCAGTGCAGAGGCCTATGACACCTATAAATTACAAGTGCACTACTCAGAATATAAATAATATTAACTTGCCTTGAATCCAAACATAGGCATACAAAAAATGTGAAATCAATAATAGCACAAAAAGATTTATTAACATTGTGACATCATAACAAAATACAGTATATACTTAGGTTATATTATATTACCTGAGTATGTGAGCAGTGTGACCGCCAAAAGGACAAAGAAAGAGGTATGTAAGAGATACC
This sequence comes from Phaethon lepturus, assembly GCF_000687285.1. Lineage (NCBI taxonomy): Eukaryota > Metazoa > Chordata > Aves > Phaethontiformes > Phaethontidae > Phaethon > Phaethon lepturus. The sequence continues at coordinate 146,115 of NW_010558551.1, forward strand.
AAGTAAGAGAAAGTTACCAGGCCAGAAGCAAAATAAGCATGTCAAACTCCAGGTAGGCAAGACATCCTGTTGAATGCACAAGGATGACTGGCAAGATTAAAAAACCAAAAAACAACAAAATCCAAAAAGAAAATCCCAAAGACAAATAAAAAAATTAATAGTATCAGGAGCAAAGGAGACTCCCTTTTTCGGGAGGCAGGCAAAGCTCTCTCAGTCCTGATCATCTGTGACTAAGCCCAGCAAGGACAATAATCTTTAGTGCTAACTGTATGTCATCAGCTCCATAGCTAATCCAGGATAGAACTCTTAAAGAATAATGTTTTTTTATATGTAATGATGATGTAATCATATTGCATAACAACTAACAATGAGAATGAATTTTTCATTAATGAATTAATTTAGGAAAATTTAGTTTTGAAATTTAAAACTGTTCTATTTTATGGGTTTTCTAAACGTCCCCATCATAACAGTCTCTACCTATCTGACACAAATATTCAGTTGCAACAATGGGCCCTTGTTGAAAATTGTGACTCTGTCTCCAGTTCTAGATCACCTGTTTCTAGGTTTTCTACAACAAATTTCTTTCTTTTTTTTTTTTTTTCAATTGTTGTGCAGTTCAGAACATCAGAATCTGTCACCGCACAGCATTCCTGGAATACATGAGCTGTCAACACAACCAACCATGCTCAGCTTGCTGTCTGCCAGGACCTTCATGCCATTTTTCTCAGACCTGATCCCCAACAGTTAGTTTTGAGTTTGTACAATGGAAGAGTTTAGTCCATCCCAGATACAGGACTTTGAATTTGTCCTTGATGAATTTCATTAGATTTCTGTTGTGCATTCCTCCAGCCTGTTGTCAAGCATATCAGCTGGCTCCCCCAATTTGTTGTCATCTGTAAACTTGATGAAAGTGCATGCCTTGTCTTCTTCCATGTCATTGATAAAGATATTACTGGCCTCTGGATAGACTATAACACATTAATTACTACCCTCTAAGCCCAATTATCCTAATATTTTTTCATGGCCTGGCTGTCTACTCATTCAGACTGTAACATTACAATAAAACTGTGGCAGATAGTGTTGATAATCAAGGTAAATTGCATCAGCTGTTCTTGTTTCTTCTAAAAACCTGTTAATTTTATCATAGAAAATAGTCAGGTTAGTAACGCACAATATACCCTTGGTAAGTCCATGATGACTGATCCCTATCACCTCCTTCTCATGCGCCCAAAAATGTACTCCAGAGGACTTGTTCCATGACTTTCCCAGGTACTAAAATGAGATTGATTAACCTATAGTTCCCTGGTTAGTTCTTCAGGCTTATCTTGCATGTTTCTGAAGCAAGATCTGTTTTCCATTACTCATCGCAATCCTCCCCTGATCTCCATGACTTGTAAAAGATGTGAGAAAACATCCTTGCATGGACGTCAGTTCTGTCAGCACAGCCTGGTCGGGCCTATGGATCTTTATGGGTTATGTTCTCAGTAATCCATGACCCAATCCTCCTTTTAATTCAGGTCTTGCCCTATAGCTCTTGTTCTCCTCACAGGAGATACATCAGGAAATCAGTTTTGGTCTGGCATTTTAGTGTGGTTTCACTATTCACTGATAGCATTATCTCTGTGTGTCCAACATACCAATTCCCTCCATAAATTTTCAAACCTATTGCCCAATTTTAACCAAATGTAACAGAATGTACTACATATTTCAGAAACAAGGTAAAAGAGAGAAGCAAAAATTAATCCCCATAGCTGAAGAATGTACTTTCACTGTGTACATGACTATAGTACTAGTAAACAGAGTCTATTTAAGAGACTGACCCCTGAGTTTTCCTTGAGTGTTCCACATATCACATAGGCACCAGAGATAAAGCCGTAAGAAATCAAACTTACAAAAATTCTGATGCATATGGAAATCTTTCTTTGAACATATGAGATGAAGTCAGCTGGGTCATACATAAAACTATTTCTTTCTAATTAGTTCCCCATCCCAAGTAAGTGGATAGATCTTATTGTATGACCTTGCTTTCCATATTTTAAGGAGGTGATTGGTTTACTGGGACAATTTTTGCATGGCTTTTTAATTCCTATTTCTCATTTTCCTTTTCCTCTTTATAATCATGCCTGTGTTAGGAAAACAGTTAAGAGTAATACTGTCTTTCTTCCTCAGAACATCCTAGTTCCCCAAACAGCTGAAAGCTGTATCATAGTCCTCCTGCAGTGACTGTGTGTGATGTCACCTTGAAGAATTCTACTGTCTTAGCAATGGCATGCTTTGTTATTCTATCTGCCTTTTATTGCCCAAGACATACTTCTGTTTTCCTTTTCTTACCCAACTTTTTCCTTCCTCAGTAAACTTTTGATTGGATACTCTCCCTCCCAATAACTGCATTACTGACTGGAGTTTTACGAGTAAGGTGTGTGGAACACTGCATTTGACTTTTGAGACTTAGCTCCACACCTACCAGAACAGAAACACATGTATATTGTTTTAATTAAAAGTTCAGTTTCTCTTCAGGCTGTATTCTCATATATAGGCACATTCTCTTCTGGACCAGAAAGATAGATACCAAACAGCAGTTAAATATCTGATTTGTTAGCTGCAACTGAGAGTAGCTAAAAGTACATGAATAACCACACTAACTCAAATCAAGGGCTTAGCCAACTCATTATTCTGTCTCCAACAGTGGCTGCAAGTGGACCCTAGGGAAGAAGAAAACCGGAGAAAATATAAGTATTAATTTTCCTAGATTTTTTCTATTTTCAGCTCAGGAGATTTCTTGAGTGTCTGATTCCTTGTCCATTTAGTAACTCCCAAAAGATGCCTCTTCCAAGTGCTTGTCAAATCTGCTCTTGAAAACAAATAAACTCTCAGCATAGACATCTTTTAACAAGGAGTTTCACAAAATTAGTGCTCATGACATGAACAAACGTCTTTGATTTGGAAGATCCTAAGGGCTTAATCTAATAGCCCCCAATTCTTATTTTAGAAAACACAGTGAATAATCAGACCCCCTTGTCTTGTATTTTCATGTACAGGAGGCCCAGGATGCTCAGTTGTTCTGTATATTTTTCATCATCAGCCATGTTGCCCTCTTTGAACTGTTTGCAGTTCTGATATATATCCTTTGAGACCAAGGACCCAGAACTAAATACTGTACTCCAGGGTAGGGTGAACTGTGGATTTTATAGAACAGCATATGTATATTCTCTGTATTGTCTTCTATTTCTTTCCCATTAAGTCTTAAGAACAAGTTCTTAATTAAGTACAATCTTTAAGGAGAGAAATAGTACAAAGAGCAAAAAAAAAGTGAACTGTATCCTGGGCTGCATCCAAAGCAGCGTGGCCAGCAGGTCAAGAGAGGTCATTCTGTCCCTCTACTCCACTCTCGTGAGACCCCACCTGGAGTCCTGCATCCAGCTCTGGAGCCCACAGCACAGGAAAGACATGGGCCTGTTGGAGTGTGTCCAGAGTATGGCCACAAAACTGATCAGAGGGATGGAGCACCTCTCCTGTGAGGACAGGCTGAGGGAGTTGGGGTTGTTCAGCCCAGAGAAGAGAAGGTTCCAGGGAGAACTTATTGCAGCCTTCTAGTACTTAAAAGGGGCTTCTAAGAAAGATGGGGACAGGCTTTTCAGCAGGGCCTGTAGCGATAAGAGAAGGGATAACAGTTTCAAACTAAAAGAGGGCAGATTTAGACTAGATCTATGTGAGAAGTTTTTCACCGTGAGGGTGGTGAGGCACTGGAACAGGCTGTCCAGAGAAGTTGTGGATGCCCCATCCCTGGAAGCGTTCAAGGCCAGGTTGGATGGGGATTGGAGCAACCTGGTCTAGTGGAAGGTGTCCCTGCCAAAGCAGTGGGGTTGGAACTAGACGACGTTTAAATGTCCCTTCCAACCCAAACTGTTCTATGATACTATGACTGACAGAGAGAGAGAAACTAACTTATACTACACTGTAGCATAAATCAAGGACATCCCCATGTCTGGAAAACTGCTCAGTAGTTGTCATAGCAGCTTATAAAATGTCTCTGCTTTTGATAATTTTAATGTCTAGAGCCTAACAAGATCCAAAATAAGTTAAATATCTATATCTATAGATATATTGATATAGATCTTTATCTATCTATATTGATATAGATATTTAAGATAAATGTTTTTATTCTATCAGTTCATAACTAACCAGTATTTATTTAGGTATTTCCCCTGTGCCCAAACTATCCTATTGTATTCTTTGGGCTTTTTCTTGCATCTTTGTCAGATGTGTCTGGAACTGGTCACCACCAGATATAGGATATTAGAATAAATGGACAGCAAGTTGATCAGATGTGACATCTCAAAAATGGAGATGCAAGTGCTACAGGGTGGCATATTTATTTATGTCTTCAGCATCTTCTGTTAATTAAAAGCACTTTAGAAAAGGACCAGTCTATACTAACTGCACTTTGCCCTCCTTCATCTCAAAGTAGATTTCCAACTCTAAATTATTTTATATCACTTTTATTCAGAGTTGATGGAATTAAAAAAAAAACAAAACAAAACTTTAAAAATATGGGAATTAACCTGCTGTTGAAGGTTAATGTATGTCACAGTTTTGGGTAGCTTTCCTATCACAGCCTGAAGACTAGTCGAATGAAATCTTTCAAGACGACAATAAGAATGAACTTATAGGGCAAAATTTGAGGCACATTTTACCTGCCATGAAAACATTAAAAGCTGATGATCAAAGAAGAAATAACCAGTGAAGAGGCACATAAAAGTCACTGTTTCAACTTATGCTTTCAGCAAAACTTTTGAAAACAGTTATGGTGTTACTGACCAGATAATCCACCTTTGACAACAAGAATTTGAGTAATACTGAGGCTATTTAAAATTCCCTGCTTCATTGCTTAACTTTAGTATTGTTGCACTTAGATGTTGCAGTTAATGTCAAGAACTGCAGTTCCTCAAAATTCCATGTGAAACTTATGTGTATGCTGCTTGCCTTTTTGAGGTAAAAGCACGCATTCAATAGAAGCCCAAGATAAATTTCCCATGCTTTTACAGAGAGGCTTACTCATTGCATATGCAGAAATAAAAAAAAGTTAGAAATATTAAAGTCACAGAACTTGTAATTGACAATGTAGCAAAGGATTATATTTATTATTTTGCTGAAACAGACTCACCTGACTTGTGCTTATTCTTTTAAATCACACAGTCTGTATTCAATTTGAGAATTCCACAAAGGGCCTAATTCAGCTATCACTGTAAAAATTGGAAATTAATATTTTTTATCACAGTCAAAACTATGTTACAGACAGAACAGAAAGTTCTGAAATGGGAAAGGTACACTGACAAAACAAATAATGTAGGAAATTAATGTAAGAATTTCCCTTAACAATCAAGGGAAGATCAATAAAAACTGAGATGAGAAGTTTAAAGGAAAAAAACAAAACTGAAGCAAGTAACTGTCTTTTCATAATTAAGAAACCAAAAATATTTCCTCTGAGTTTAGCTCCTTCTAATCAAGTAATGTCAACTTTGGCAAATAATTCACATTTTTATATAGCTATACATTACATGTATGTATACAGGAAGTTGTGTGTGTGTGTGTGTGTATATAGCACACACAGACACATATTTTAAATGCAGATCGAACCCCAATTCAGGCTTTTGCTGACTACCGACTGATGAATATTAATTTTCGCTATATGTCATACTTCCTTAGCCTGTAAGGACTGAATATTTTTCCATTAATGGAGGTGACCCTGTGTTGAAGGTTTTTATGTAACAATTTTCATGGAATAATCCTGTGTTTTCATGTTGTCGTGAGAGATTTTTTCCAGAATGTTTGCAATGTTCTGACACATTTTATTCAGCAAAACAAACAAAAAATAAGTTATTCTGAACATGTCTGTAAGGTCCTTGTTAGATCAGGACCAGAGCATTCCAACCAAGCATTGTTTTCCTTTTGACTTAAACAAGCATAAAAGTTCTAAGAAACCTAACAATAAAGGTATTTCTAGTAACAATGATAACAAAAGTACAACAAAAAAAGAATGAGAGGCCTTAAAGAAGGAGAAGGTTATTACATTTGAAACTAAATCAATGTTCCTCATTCCACTATTGTGTGTGCATACCCACAAGCACCAAGGATTCAGACACCAAGGTGGTCAAAGGGCATTCCTGGTTTTAGGATGCTTTTTTGTTCTGGTTACCCTGAAAAGCCACAAGCAGATTTGCTGTGATCTTCATAACCTGTTGATCTAGATGCCAACACCACCTGCCATTCTTACAGCCCTTCTGCCATTCATATTGTCATTCTGACAGAATGACAGATGGATCATTCTGTCATTCAGTGCCCTGACATTCATACCAGTCTTAACATTTCACTGGGTATTATCTGTGACAAAAGTGACTCCAAGGGCTATCCAGGAAAGCCAGCCCACAGCTCTAGAATGGCAGCTTCTTATTCGCCCAGGTGTTAGAGCACGGATGCATATAGCTAACAGCCAAGCATGTATTAGTTTCATATTAATGCACAAACTGCAGAAGTTCCTCAAGCCAGAAGATAAGCACTCAGAGATGAACCAAGGGCTTGCATTCCAACTAGATTATGGGTTATACACTGCAGCAGGATGCCTGGTGGCCAGAGCTGTGAAATCAACTTGCCTAGACTTTTGTCTTCTAAGAATACATCTCAAAAGGTCAGAGGGATTTTAAATTCAAAACAGCTAAATTGTATTAAAACAGAAATTGGAATATTTAATATTTCATATAGAGAAATCTCAAAGTAATTAAATAAAAAGTAATGACACCAAGAAGGACATATGGATACTTTTCCTTCAGCTTTCTCTCTCCTTGCAGGAAGATGTTTGATGACAGTTCAGTGGCTCTCTGAGTCCCCACTAGCAATTCATGCTCCTTCCAGTCCCTGGAAAGGTTTCTTCTGCCACATAAGGTCAGGTTCTCTACTCCCTGCTCCTTTTCACAGGGTAAGCCTGCCTGATGCAGGCTCCCATCTCATTGCTCTTGCTCTCCTTCTCCCCCTTGCCTTTGCTACTTCATGCGCTGGGACCTTTCCCTTAGGCTAAGTCCATTTCACAAGCAAAGGAGGCCCCCACATGCTTCAGCTGGTCCAGGAAGGAGATGTGCAAACCAACAAACAAATAAAACAGATACCCTCTGTGCCAAACCACAATTTTAACTGTACTTCTTACCTAAAGAAATGCATGGGTCCAAAGCACTGACATTGTTTATGTACAACCACTCCTTTATAAGTCACAGATGCCTTCAGATGAGGGCTGAGTTGTGATAATCAAGTCTGGGATTCCGTAAACACACTAAAGAGCAATGATTAGGATTCATTTTATTTCACTCACTGTACAGTTTTCTCCTGTGTACCTGGCTTCCAGGAACCTTACTTTAAAACGTACGCTTGAAAAGAGTAGCCTCCGAGAGCAGCAGAGAGAGGTAAGGCAAGAGCTGAGGAGGAGACAAGACAGGAGAAAAAAGGTCAGTTTGGCCATTTAGCTACCAGTATTTGTCCATACCAATTAAATATGGAGAGTTTATTACCAACTGGAATGACATTTGTATAAAGCATAGGGTGACACGTACTATTGTGTATTGATAACAAAGAGGGAATTCAGACCATCACATGGAATCTTTAAACACATTTATGCAGAAATCTTTCATGACGGACTGTAACACTGATGAAAGTGAGTTTAAATCTGAGAGGTTTTCCTCATCATATGCCCTAACTTACCATAAAAAAAAGTATATTCACAGCTCTGTTTGCCACAATATACTTATGTTGAAGCATTAATGGCAAAGTATTTCACACTTATGATTTCAGTCTTGTATTTACCACCAGAATTAATTATTTTAAATCTTCTGCATGCCTGGAACAGCTTCAGAATGGTAGTAGAGAGCTGCTATTACAAAGCAAGGTGAAAATTCCAAATGCACAGTATCTTGTCACTGTGGTTTGTAATCTTTCTGCAAGACTCAGTGCAGGAAAGAGGTCAGAGCAGAGCTGAAAATGAAACAGGTACATTGTACTGCATAGACTCTTAGAGAAGCCCTAAACTCAAAAGGAGAAAGGCAATAAGAATCCTTTTATTTTTTCCCCTCCTAATCAGAAAGAGCTTTCTACATCATATCTACAAGTTCAACAAAGGAATGGGATCAGAGATTTCTTTTTACAACTCAGACAGTTTCCTGCGTGTAGCAGCAACGAAGAAGGCTAAAGGAACACTGAAAGCCCACTCAGTCCACAGTCAGCTTGTTTCAGAAGGATAAAAATTGGACTGACTGGAAAATTAGTTTCCAAATAGTCCACAAAATTCTTCATTTCAAGACTCCACGTCTATATCATCTTGGTGCAACAAGAACAATGACAAAAGTTAGTAACAATTCAACAGCATGAAGAGTAATACTTCGTGTGTTTTGACATGAACAATTCTCATTAACGGATCTACTTTTATTGCTCTGTTAATAACACACCTTATTGTGGTCTCAACATTATTTCTGAATTTTGCATATTTACAGTTGGAGATAAGATGGTGATCTTGTAATAGTGGTTTGAGAAAATTAAGCTTGTATATCACTACAAATTGCCAATCAAGTCAAAAGCTCTTGTTTTTTACAACTCATAAATATAGATGGCACTCCAGGATATAACAGAAAATGTGCTCTCCACATTGTCAGTTTATAATGTTAATTTGACTTCACATTTTTATGTTTTTGCAAAGTGGAAATATTGACCTGAACACACAAATTAGCACTCAAAGTAATATTTAGCTATCTGTTTTACTTAGATGAAATTAATACTACATTAACGTGTATCCTAATGACTCAATGTATTCTAAGAAATATAAAAAAGTAGATGCAAATATAAATTGCATAATGTTGAAAAAATATGTTGAAATTATCAGATAAAACAAGAGAACAAAAAAAAGGGAGCTGAAATGTGCAGTGATTTAATTTTTAATACGCATGTGTTAAGATTCCATAGTACACTGGCAATACAAAAGAGCAGAAAGAATACTGTTAGAAAAATCAGAATATATGAAAGTAACAAAAAAATGCACTTTTTTACCCCTGCCCTGTGAATTCTATTCTTTTATTTATAGAGGGTTCTGGACTAATTGAAATTTACTGCATTTTCCTCTATTGTGTTCCAAAAACACCTATTAGAAAATTGCTGTTAGAAAAATTACTGGTATCAGAATTTGGTATGACACAATCTTTGGTCATTCCAAAGAATTTGGGCATGTTGGGAAAGACTACATGAGTAGAAAATAGAAAATACAGAAAGCCACCATTCCTCCCCTTACTCTGCCACACTTTTATCAATATATGTCCTCTGCAGTTCTCACTGCAGGTTCAGACTGACATTCAGCTTTGAAATACACGGGGTAAGGAGTTGCTCCATTCAGAATGGATCAAACAGAACCGACCTGTTGATCAACAACACATTGTGATTATAACACTGTAATTCATCAAAGATTGATTTTCTTAATCTCTGATTCCAATCAATTTTTTCTCTACTGATGACCTATATATTTTAAAACAACTCTGAAGTTCCTCTACAGTTTCCTCCAATATCTCCTTGCTTTCTATGTAGTATCTCCCATAATCAAGATGCCAGACTTTCTAACTAGTCAAACTTTAAAATATATATTAACTACAAAAAAATGAACTGGGCACAAATGAAACTAGTAAAAGCTTTTCAAATAGGTTAATAGTTGTAATTCATTCTTAGATTCAGTCTGCAGTCTGGATGCAGTAATTCTAACTGACAAGACTTTTTTTACTGATAGCTCAGTGTATTTCAGCTTTTAATTATTCTGTAATAACGGTCTTTTGAACAACAGGTTTTAAAGCACCAGATGCATGACTTCTTCATTTTCTGATATTAGCATGCAAATCAATCTAAACCAGCCAGCTTGTTTTTTGGCATTTTTTGTATCACTTGACATCAGACTACTTACTGCTTGAAAAGATGGAGGGAATGACGCGGTGTTCCGTATCACTACACATCATAAATGAGCTATGTATAATGACTGTGGACCACATCATCAGATGATAACTTTCAAAACTCCTATCATACTATCCATAACTTATGCTTGGATAAACTCCTTAAAACCTGTTTATTTGATATGAAAGCAGAAGGGAAAACCACTGGATATCTTTACCCTAATTTTATGTTTTCATTACTTTCCCATAAAATATGAACCTATCATTTATCAGTTCAAGGCTCACTGTGTTAAACTGATAGAGGCTTGTTCTCACCTTAAGTCATGGAAGCAGATGTGTCCAGCTACAGGAAATGTTGCAGGCTTGTTGCAGTATGTTTCTGATATAAAGATCGTTGTGTTAAAAAATAACTCCTGTGGGGGAACTAACTCCTTGCAATTAATGGAAAGAAACTGATGTTTACAGGAAAAGATTCTTATTTGGCTACAACTGGTCAGATGCTTACAACCTCTACCTAGACAAGCAAAGGAGTTCTTGCACTATAAAGCTATTGATTTAAATTTTAGTCTCACAAGCCTACTTTGAGAACAGATGCTTTGCAATTCTATTTAATTATCTTCTGGCTAATTTTGTCTTGTTTCTGCTGTTAAAGCTGAAAAATTTTTAATCACCAAGTCTGGCTCCTGCTAAGTATTTTTTGGTTTTGTTTTATTTTTTAACACTCAAAAATATATGTAATCAACTAGCATTTAAAATTTCTCCTGTCACTTAAATCAAACCAATTCACAAAATTAATCTATACTTCCCAGTTCAAAAATTCTTTATTTTCAGAAAAAAACCCACAGTTCTTCAAGAATGTATCATTGCAGAAGGACTTTAAAGAGAAACGTTTGTGACAGCAGG
>NW_010558551.1:157010-216056 GCF_000687285.1 Phaethon lepturus
ATAAAGGTAATTGACTATCTTAATCTTTGGTTTAGTGACCTGAAGCATGCAAGTATTTTAATTTAATCATTTTGCCGCTGGGACTTTTCTTCTAGATCTTAAATTTACATCCTTTATCAAGAGGAAGACTTAACTCATTTGTGGTGCCCAATATTTGAAAGTTCTGTATAAAGAACAGAAGATAGGCATTTCAGTTCCTTTGGTTTCATTCACTAGTTCCTAAATAACTAGTGTTGTGTAAGAACACAAGAATATCCACACGAGTTGAAAACAAAGAGCTGCATAGCCCAATATTTTATCTCTGAAAACTGCCAGAAGTGGAGGCTTAGGGAAAAGATATAGGAACACTTACTGCCTTCGATTCCTTTGGCAAATTAAGCAATAAGTTACATATCTCAGTTAACACTTTTTAATGGTAATTTACCATTTGAGTTCCATTAGAAATTCTGTGTAAACACCATCTGGTTTCAGCCATTGTTATAATCTCATTTTGGCAATTGTTATTATTCATTTTATTGACTTGCTCAGAAATGTTTTCTTCTGACACTTTTATTTCAGACTGTTCCTCCAACTTTTCAAGAGAAAATAAACGTTCTACTGTGGGAAAGTCCCAGTGATTCTCTGTGGTGAATGGACTTTTCTCTGAGTGCTTCCTCAGGAACACCCCAGTTAGCTATGAACCCTGCATACTCTCCATCTTGATTCTGTTTCTGTTGTGCTCGAACAAAAAGCTTTATGGTTAGTTTTAACAGCTGTAGCAAGTTGTATTGAAAAATATTCCTGTCTCTTTTATTATGATTTTACATTTAACTTGCCCCAATTTACACTCTTTTCTATTTTACTCACTTTGACTCACAAAACCCCCTTTATGTTCACATATATAATATAATACAAATAGAATCTCAGTATTCTTGGGGATGGGGTAGAATGTTTTGCTTTTTGGTTTAACATGTTTTTAACCAAAGAATAACACATTCCTCTTGGGTTTGAAACAAATTGTGTCTTTTCAATTCCTTTTTAATTTGTATGTTCATTTAGTGGAGACGGGATCCCTATTCCAAGCCACATTTTACCTTTTGTTATTGCAGCTACTTTAGGAAAATAGATATAATGGAAAGTGCACCCCATTTCATGCTATCCATTGTTTGAAAGGAAATGCCTTTGTGTGAAAAGAAATTATTCTAAAGGTAGATAATTAAACACTAAATTAAAGTCAGTTAGTAGACCAGAGGTACAAAAATATATGGAAAAATAGTAAGAAAAGAAGGGATATAAATACATTCAACCTTAATATTTGTCATTTGCCATCAAGAATTAATTTATTCTATCTCATTTTACTATTAAAAGCAGAGCTTGTTTTTGCTTCTGTCAGGACCAAACACACCATTATCAATTATAACACACTATAATTTATTTGTACACCTACTGAACATCGCATGGCAGACCTTGTAGTTTTTAATTGCTCATGATCCTATGCAGGAAGCTATACTTGAGTTCATTGCTCTTCTTCCACCTGTTGGATATAAGTATCTGCTCTGACTTAATCTAACAATAAAAAGTTTCCACTTCATTGAGTGCTGTAAATGCTGAACTAATTTGAGTTTGAGAATGCTGTTCTTGTTTTGTTCAAGTTCTGCTTTATGTTCTTTGAAGCCCATCTCCCTCCTTTCACTGGAAAGTGTAACCAACACTTTCAACATTTGCTATGTCTCTGTCTTGCTCATCGTTAGGAACAGTGGTGCAGAACTCCTCATTAGCACAGGAAGCACTCAATGCATCATGCTGAACTTTCATTTGCACTGATCTCTGCTAAAAAAAGATCAGTTATTATTTGCCTATAGTTCATCTTTGCATCGCAACAGGAGGACTTCTACTACTGGAAAGGTAACTTCAAAAATCATGTCCCCATTTTGTTAGATCTTCGCATCTCCCACTGTTCTCCTAGAGGATAAATTTGGCTGGTGATTAGCACACTCACCTAAAGATAAGAAACCTGAACTCTACTCATAATTCTTCTGTGTATTTACTGTGTAACCCAATCTATTCCTCTGCCTATAAAAATTGCGATAATAGTACTCTCTCTTGTAAAGTACTTTAAAGCCTCACATAAAAAATGCTGTAAAAGCTAAATGTTATTATTAAAGCTTTCTCAATAAGCTGGGTATCAGCCAGAGGAACAGAAGGCTAGACACAATCCTTTGCCATGAGAAAGATTACACTATAATGGAGGTTACAGTAAATGACAAAACATTTCAATTCTCACACAAACTTTTAACAAATTCCATCACCATTTTGACATGCATGTCATAGTGCTTTTTATAAATAGACACTGTCAGAATCTGTCAGTCTTCAGAAATATTTTCTATTTTGGAAGAGAAAATTCTATTCAATACAACTCCAGGGTTTGCAGAAACCTGCCTGGTCGCCAGCACCTGAATTTTACAGTAAAATATCCTAGTGGAGCATCCCATGGGATATAAATTAAAAGCTCAATTGTTGGTATGGAAAGCTACAGAGTTGGTAACTTTGCACAGGCTCCAGATCACATAAATTGTGACTAGTTGAATCTCCCTGATCAGCCTGAAAAGAATGTGTTTAGGAGAAACTGAACCTATCTCCAGCATACAGTCTACTATAGTCTGGGAGCTCAGACCTTTCTGTGGCTGATCTTATACCTAAGGGCTTGCCTGACAAAAGCTGACAACATTGAGCTTAAAACAGCACATGACAGCCATGGCTACTTTTTCTCTGAAAACTTAGAGGAGGAGAATGGGCAACTCTTTCACATACCAGGACACACCTAGAAAGTGAAGGACCTGCATTCAAAGTAAGCAAAAGGAAGAGGCTGGTTGTGTGCTGGATCCGCTGGAAAGAGTCTCTATTTTATAATATAGACACTGTCAGAATCTGTCAGTCTTCAGAAAGATTTTCCATTTTGGAAAAGATAGTGCAGCTTGAGCTGAATTTGGCAAGGGACGTAAAAAACAATAAGAAGGCCTTCTATGGGTATGTCAGCCAGAAAAGGAAGGACAAAGAAAGCATACCCCACCCTTGATGAGCAAGACTGGCAAACTGGTAACAACAGATGAGGAGAAAACTGAGGTACTCAACAACATCTTTGCCTCAGTCTTCACTGGCAGTGTCCATTACTATACCTCTCGAGGGGATGGATTGCAGGACAGGGACTGGAGGAGCAAAGTCGCTCTCACTAAGAGAAGATCAGGTTCGAGACCACCTGAGGAACCTGAACACGCACAAGTCTATGGGACCTGACGAGATGCATCCCAGAGTGCAGATGGAAATGGCTGATGTAGTTGCCAAACCACTCTCCATGATATTTGAAAAGTCCTAGCAGTCAGGTGAAGTCCCTGGAGACTGGGAAAAAAGGAAACATTGCACCCATCTTTAAAAGGAGTAGAAAGGAGGATCCATCAGCCTCGCCTCTGTGCCTGGGGACATCATGGAACAGATCCTCCTAGAAGCTATGCTAATGCACATGGAGGAGTGAGAGAAATTATTGCCACCTTTCAGCAGTTAAAGAAGGCTTAGAAGAAAGATGGGGACAGACTTTTTAACAGGGCCTGCTGTGAAAGGACAAGGGGTAATGGTTTTAAACTAAAAGAGAGCAGATTTCAACTAGATCTAAGGAAGAAATTTTTCACCACGAGGGAAGTAAAACACCGGGGCACCCTGGCAACATTCAAGGTCAGGTTGGATAGGGCTCTGAGCAACCCCTCTGGGTTTTGCTTATTGCAGGGAGGTTGGACAAGATGACCTTTAAAGGTCTTTTCTAACCCAAACTATTCTATGATTCTATAATAATCAATGGGTTAAGAAAAAAAGCTCCTGGAGACATGACATTTTCCTTTAGCTAGTTAGGAAAACTAACCAGTAACCTAAAATCAGTCTTCTTGTAGCTTCTTTAGTCATATTATTTCTTATATTCTTTGCTTAGCTTCAACCAAACCAGGAAGTAATTTTGATGGTCAAAGACCTCTTTCAGTAAGGGACACCTTCCTGAGGGCAGGAATGACTAAAAATCTGTTTTCCAGCTTCCCAAAGAATATTTAAATTATTAGGAGAAATTCACTAGGAAGATGTGTTCTTTATTTCTCTAGTATCATTTCAGTGATTATGAAATATTTATTTCTCCTTTTTATCTAAGAATGCATTTTTTGCTGTGTTTTAGACCATTAACTGATTTATAAGTAAACAACAATTCACCCCACACAGCTAACAAATTCTCACAGCTTCTCTACATAGAGTCAGGACATGTAAGGGAAGAAATGGAAACCTTCATTTATTAAACCTCCAAACTACAATAACAACTGTCTACTTTTCCTGCCTTCATTATCAGATCTTATTGAAATGTGAACAATATATCAAGAACTTAATAACTCTTAAAAATTACTTCACCAATTCTAAGTCACTGATATCCAAATGAAATAGTATTTTGAATTTTACAAGAGCCTTATATTGCCAAAATAGAGATTTTTTTTTCAGTAAATAAAGATTTATCTATCCTGAATGTTTTAGGCAGTCAAGTCTCCTTCCACCAGAACAGCTTTATTTCATGCATCGCTGTGACCAGTCAGAACAGTAGCTTATTAGTAGCAGTTAGGAGCCACTCATCTTCTGTTCTCCCAGGTGTTCTGGTAACCTGCAAACCCTCCAAGCAACCACTTGATTAAGACAAGGCAGGCTCTTGCATCTAGCTCTTACTATTTTCTCAGGATGCTGAATAGGCTGGCAAAGCTCTCATTTTGTCTGTTGAGTTGCTCAGCCTGTTCAGCAGCCTTTTCTGCTTGCTGCTGTACTGTGAAGGCAGGGGCTTGAGAAAGGGGAATGGTGTGCTGGCTTTGCTGTTGACTTGGTATGATTGGGCTCTTGGGGAGAATGGCCAGTCCCAAGGGCTGACACCTGGGTTGTAGCCACTGATGAAAGTTTCCTGTGCTAGATTAAAATGGCAAGGAAAAATACTTGCTATCAGGTTTGCTATTCAAGAGAGCTTTTCATACAGAAGTAGTTTGTAGTTACCTTTCGTTGGGTGTCCTTTCTAGGTGGGACACAGACCGCACTCCCCAGGGCTTCTTTCAGCAGCTGGCAGGTGGACGAATGTATTCACTGCAGATGAGTAGGTGGGAGGTCTGAAGAAGTTAGTACACAACCTGACATTAATTATAAAGCTAAGCTGCTTTTCATTACATAAAATGTCAGAATCAAGTGAAAATGGATGATTACCTACACTGAAAAAAATTCTTCTCTTGCCTAGAAAAAAGAAGATAACCAGCTCTGTGGTTTGTGCCTCTTATTTAATTTATCAGG
This sequence comes from Phaethon lepturus, assembly GCF_000687285.1. NCBI lineage: Eukaryota > Metazoa > Chordata > Aves > Phaethontiformes > Phaethontidae > Phaethon > Phaethon lepturus. Next base: position 162,336 of record NW_010558551.1, read on the forward strand.
TCCTCCTGAGACGTATTTGTCCTGGGAGACTAGCCAAATGCCGCTGACAGAAATGGCAGCTGGCCTCAGATCCAGGAATAGCCTCCCACCCATTTATTACCTGGACATTTCTTTGTGCTTGGAAATACTTCTGCAGCACACTTCAAGTACTTCCACTGCCTTTTTGTCCTTTAACATCCTGTGGTTCCCTCCTTATCACTTTATATATACATTATTTGTACAATCTCAGCTGTATTGGTCCAAATCTGTATTGCAACACAGGAGTTCTTTTATGCCCCTGAGTCAAACATGGAGATAATAAGAGGGCTTAGAACTGTAAAATTGATTCTTCTCTGCCTGTTTAGTTCCTTGAATCATTGAGTCAAAGGAAAGTCCAGTTTGGAAGGGAACTCTGGAGATCACCTCTTCCAACCTTCTTTTGAAAGCAGGGTATTAGATTAGGTTATCCAAGGCCTACATCTTGAATATTTCCAGAGACGAGATTCCACCATTCCTCTGGACAACCTACTCAAGTATTTAGTTGTTCTCAGGCTGGAGAACTTTTTTATTATACTCACACAAAGTTTCTTGTGAAGTAACTTGCGTCCATTGTTGCTTGTCCTGTCACAGTGCTTCCTTGTGAAAAGAATACCTCTGTTTTCTCTACAACCACCTTATACTGGAAGACTGTGATTAGATCCCTGATAATGCTCCTCTTCGCTAAGATCAGCAAACCCAGGTCCTTCAAACTTTCCTTGTATGTTAAGGTCTCCAGATCTCTAATCACCTTGGTAGCCCTCTACTGAATATTCTCCATATTTTATGTCTCTCTTGAGCTGGGACCAGTGCTGGACACAGTATTCCAGGTGTGGCCTAGCAAGTACTGAGTAGAAAAGAATGATCACCTCCCTTGATTTGCTGACTGTACTCTTGTTGACGCTTCCCAGAACGCAGTTTGTTTTCTTTGCTACAGGCCACAGTGCAGGCTTACACTCATTTTACTGTCCACCAGTACTCCTAGGTCTTCTTCAGCAGAACTTCTTCCTAGACAGCCAGACCTCAGCCTGAACAGTCATTTGGGATTGTTGCGTAACAGGTGCAGCACTTTAAACTTCTCTTTGTTAAACTTCATGTAATCCTTGTGGGTCAACCTTTCACCCTGCTGAGTTCTGTTTGTATGGTAGCCCTTCCTTCTGTTCTATCAACCTCTCCTCACAGCATCACATGATCTGCAACCTTTATGAGCGTGCATTCAATCCCATCATGCAGATTGTTTGTGAAGATATTCAGCAATATCAGAGCCAGTATCCACTCCTGAGGAACTTTGATCATGACCAGTAACTCACTGTTTAACCAAAAGGAAGTCTCAGTGCCTCCTCCAAAGCCTGCTCCTACAGTGATTGTTGAAGCCTTCTGACCTCAGGTATAAAAATAGTGCATGGGAAATATAAAGTATTTTGAAACGACACTAAAACTTGTTTTTTCTCTACAGTGGCAGAAGAAAGAGACAGAAAGAATGGGGAGAATTATGAAGGCAATGGATGACAGTGACAGCTGTGGGGTTAGTATTCACCATTGCGGTGTTGATGTGCAGTCCTGGAGGGTATCCAACAGTAAGTGACCACTGTTCTTAGTACCAGGCCTGGAATAACAGTGGTAGCTGGAGAGAAAGAAGTTTTTGACTCTTTGATCTCAGTCAGGCCTTGAGTTACAGCGTTCCCTTACGAGAGATACTTCTTGCTGTCCAGATGATTTTTTTCTCCACGACCTCATAATACATGAGAGTCTGAAGACACAGACCAAACATCTATGCATCCTAGTTCATTTGAAAAGAACAGTAGCTGTTATGGTGAATGAGTGATGGGCTAGACAAGGTGTGTGTAGGCTGAGGAAGGATTGGGTTTGGCATATTTTGACAGCACCTTACAGGCCATTGACAACCCTTGTCATACTGAAGAAAACCAGATCACACAGGGTGAAGAAGAATCTTTATAAATCATTGCCATGGTTTAGTCTCAGCTGGCAACTAAGCACCACACGGCCGCTTGCTCACTCCCCCCTCCCCCAGTGGGACAGAGGAGAGAATTGGGAAAAAACTCATGGGTTGAGATAAAAACAGTTTAATAGGAGAGCAAGAGAGAAGGAAACAACAATGATAACAACAATAATAATACTGACAAAGGAATGCACAAGAACAAGTGATGCCCAATAAAGCGATTGCTCACCACCCGGCGACTGACAGCCCGTCCCCGAGCAGCGATTTCTGCCCCCCGGCCAACTCCAGTTTATGTACTGGGCATGATGTCATACGGTATGGAATATCTCTTTGGCCAGCCTGGGCCAGCTGTCCCGGCTGTGTCCCCTCCCAGCTCCCCGTGCACCCCCAGCCTGCTCGCTGGCAGGCCAGCACGAGAAGCTGGACTGTCCTTGACTGCTCAGCAACAACCCAAAACATCAGCACATTATCAACAGTTTCTCACCCCAAATCCAAAACATATCTTCACCCTAGCTTCTGTGAAGAAAATTAACTCTATCCTGGCTGAAACCAGGACAGTCACTTAAAAACCAGATACATATGTCAATTGACAGTCTAACCTAGGAGAGTTACATTTCAAGAAAATCTATACAAATTACCGGAGAACCATCTGAGTGCAGTTTGAACATCTAAAATCAAGACAAGAAGAAAAAGTTAAAAACAAGGTATCTGTGGTCTTTCTATTATGTATTTATTCTGAGTAAGGCTTACATTTTACCTCAGATACAGTTCTGATTAAACTGATCATCCTGAAATTACCAATAGTTTTATTTAACATTTTATGAGATAACAGTCGACTTATCTGCATGTCATTGTGCTTAAATGTGTAGAAATACGTAGTAAATGATGATCACTGCTCGGAACATTTCATAATCTAGAAAAGGAATGGAAAGTACACCTGAAAGCAGATACAGATTACATTCCCATGACTGAGGGAGTGTAGCAGAGTGTTTGAAGCTGTGGGGTTGATTTGGGATGGGCAGTTTACTAGGGAGTTTACTTGAACAGTTGCACAATTGCCTGGAACCCAAGCTTTGTCAAATGATTTTCTGCAATAGAAAAAGGTGCTTCAGGCAATGTCAGCCTCTTTAAACTTCCATAAGTCCCAGCAAGCTGAAGCTGACATATATTTCAATATAATCCTTCTTCATATTTTATACAAACATCTAAAATACATGCCAGAATTTAGGTATTCACTACCAGAGAAACAAAACATTTCAATGCCACCCTGAGAAAGACAGCTGTCCCTAGAAGATCAAAGGTAAAGGGTAAGGATCAAGTGATAGTACTTAAGTCCTACCAAATTAATGGAGAGGTGTATACACAAACGTCAGTCTTTAATCCAAATAGCCATAAAGAGATTCAAAATAGACCGTGACTTTATGTCTAGACCAATCTTGTTGAATAGATGCATAAATTCAGAGAAGGAGACACCTGGGTGTGGTTTACATTAATATTTTCCTGGGTTTTTCTAACACTATCAAGAATAAGATTTTCATTTAAAATCATCTTTTCCCCTGTTACTGAATAGACTTGATGGAGTGAAAAAGGGGATCACAATAATTAAAAAAAGAAAAACAAGACTGCACTCCAGAATGAAAAGCAGCAATAATAATTAATAAACTATCTACAACTTACTTTCTTTTGTGGGCAGTGCATAAAGGCTGAGACAATTTTAACAGTCCAGGTAACATGAGCTGAGCCCTTCTGACTGACCAGACAGGCATTTTTAGTCCACAGCAAATGTAACGTAGGACAAATCAGTGACAGAAATTAATAAAAACACACTTTAGCTCAAATTTGCAATGAGCTTGCATTGCGCAAGAGACACATAAGATTTTATTATATTTTGGTTGATCATATTATTGAAACGTTTGTTTTTCATGGCTATTTGAAAGTAAGAATTGCTTGTTCTACAGATAAGTCATTACTGAAATGAAAGAAGACAAAGATAACATTTTTTTAAGGCAGTCTTTGTTTTCTTCTGATCTAGAATCCATGAAAGGTTTGATTTTCTCATTTTTTATAGATGCCTGACAATTGTGTCTGCATTAATTGTTCAGAGTACTGAATAAAAATTATTGAGGGAGTAATAATAATACAACTTTATAATGGAAAATGGGAATATAAATTATGTTGGAGGGGGATTCTACATATTTTTAATATCAGAAGTTTCTCTCAGTAGCATCAGTACAATTTTGTGTTGTTTGTCAGACTTAATTTTGACATGTCTCTCAGTGATTTTTGCAACACTTTATTTCCTACATGCAGTATTTCACAAAAGAGGTTGTTTAAGACACAGGTAATAAGCTTTGAAATCACCATACTATCCTTGTATGATAATGTAATGAAACTTGGGTTTATGCAACCTCTGACTGTCAAGTGTGCTTTATTCCTTGTTTAGACCAAACAAAAGAATCCATGAGTGCAACACAAGATGCTGATCCTCCAGCTGACTGTGCCTAAGCTGCCTATGGGACTCATCCTGAACACCATTTTCAACTGTAGTGTCAAGCTAAATATCCCGGAAAAAGATTTCAGTCTATATTGTGAAACAAATAAGAAAAAAAAATGCATTACACTTTGCACGTTTTTATACTGACTCATTTATACATCAGCATAAAAGGTTTTAAGTGAAAGTGAAATGAATTTAACCAAGCAGTCAAAGAAAAATAATTTTGGATCCATATCTCCAGAGATATTTAGATACTAATATCCTATAAGAGAGAACATCTTAAAGCAGTGCTTTAAATTGTGCAGGTTACCATATCATATGGCCCTGCTCATACATTAGATATTTTTGTATCCTACTGGGAGGAAAATTCTATACATACATCACTCCTTCATTGCTGTTTTCAAATTGCATCAAAAAATATTCATGAAAAGATATGCAACAAATATTGAGCTGCTTCTACATTCAGTTGTAAATACTATCCCAAAATAACCTTTGCAACTACTACCCACCCTGCAGCCCAGAAGGCCAACCATATCCTGGGCTGCATCTAAAGCAGCGTGGCCAGCAGGTCAAGGGAAGTGATTCTGCCCCTCTGCTCTGGGGAGACCCCATCTGAGGTCCTGCATCCAGCTCTGGAGCCCTCAGCACAGGAAAGACATGGACCTGTTGGAGAGGGTCCAGAGGAGGCCACCAAAATTATCAGAGGGATGGAACACCTCTCCTATGAGGACAGCCTGAGAGAGTTGGGGTTGTTCAGCCTGGAGGAGAGAAAGTTCCAGGGAGATCTCATTGCACCTTCTAGTACTTAAAGGGGGCTTCTAAGAAAGATGGGGACAGACTTTTAGCAGGACCTGTAGCAATAGGACAAGGGGTAGTGGTTTTAAACTAAAAGAGGGTAGGTTTAGACTAGATCAAAGGAAGAAATTTTTTGCAAGGAGGGTGGTAAAACACTGCTGGAGGTTGCCCAGAGAGGTGGTAGATGCCCCATCCCTGGCAACATTGAAAGTCAGGTTGGACGGGGCTCTGAGCAACATGATCTAGTTGCGGATGTCCTTCCTTACTGCAGGGGGTTTGGACTAGATGACTTTAAAAGGTCCCTTCCACTGCAAACTATTCTATGATTCTAAATTCTATATTTCTTTAGTTGTCTTCATTAATGCTAACATGATCATGATATTCTGACATGTTGCTAAGTCATGATTATGTAAATTGCAATTGTGTAAAAGACTTACATATTCTTCTAGACCTCTTGATAAAAGATATTTAGCCATTATAGTGAAAAGAGGAAGTCCTCCTTTATGTTTCTCTCAGAAAGATTTAGTGCCACTTGTAAAACCAAAATTAACTGATAAGCACCAACTTGGATATTTTTGTTTAATAAACAAGGGGAAAAAACAGTTTAAACATGTTATTCTGCACTGTTTAATGGCAATAGTGGCTCTCCATTCTAATTAAGTGTAAACTTACAGTTAAATACTGTAAGGTGGATCATAGATAATATCTAAAAATTAATCTTTAGTAAGTATTCATTATATACTTTTCATTCGTGGTGGAAACTTTTAGTTATTTTATCTTTCTTTCACCTGAGATATGTTGGCATCCTATGAAAAGACTACTCTTTACTCCTTTTGACACTGACAAAGGGATCATGGAAAGAGAGAAGATCAATGTATGCCAATATTCTTTAATTTTTCTTTTATTGGAGCCAAAGGGTAGGTTAGGGTAAAAGATTCAATTGACTCAAATGGAAATGTAAGAGAGGTCAGGCAAGGCTGGAAAAATCAAATATGAACATAAAGAATTGTATTCCTTAACACAGAGTTAGCAGAACTGTGATTCCATCCTGTTATCTGTATAGTATTTGGTTCTGCCGAAACCCTCACCTGTGTAGCCATAACTTAGAGTAGATCTTAACGTTGAGAAAGTTACCCTGTAAAAGTTGTGTTATTTCAGAAAAGAGGAAGTTCCCTGTGAACATGTCATTCCCTGCTATTCTCCCAGTAACACATGAACATAAGCCAGTTAGAAAATAATATCCAATATTTATAAATACTAATGCAACTCCATGTTTTATTCTGAAACTCATACAGAATGAAGCTGAAGGGTATGGTACACACACAGCTTGCTGAAGTCAAGGAGACCATATTTCACTGGCTTGCATCAAACATAAGCTCATCTTGTTTCACCGTTTCACTACTAAGGGCATCAAAGAAAAATCAGAGCTGTCTGTGGATGCTGTTCTCCCTCACAATGTACGCTGTTGATGTCCTGTAATGTTAAACTGGACTGCTGGCCATTTTTAAAATTGCAAGATGTATCTGTAGTAGGAGCTCCATTTCACATTATTTGCTAACACCTGTCTAACTTGCACTGGGTAGCTTATTGCATTGCACTTCAGACAGCTACTCTGACCAAGAAAAGGGTTTAAAACTTCAATTAAAGACTATTGTTGAGAAATTGTCAATGCTACAGCCAAGAACCATTGGCAGTTTGTTTTTTAGCTATGGGGTATTTCCATGGAACACTGACTATTTGGTTCAAGGATCCTTTGCAGAGCCAAGGCCAAACCTGCTGTACAAAAGACATTAATAAAAAAGCGGGAACCAATTTTGAATGGATATTGCTAGCATAAGAGGTGGGAACAAGCATAGAAGACAACAAAATAATCATATCATGCAAAAGGGACGAGGGCAGAATGAGCTTTCCAGTCTGATATGTTGGGAGACCTCAAACTCACAAAAGGTGAGACCAGAATGGTCAGGGAATACATCACTGAAAGACTGATATTTGGTAATAAAATCGTAATTTCTGAGGACTTAAAACCATAAAGTGATAGTTGTAAGACAATTCTTTGCTAGGGTTTGGGTTTTTTTTTCCCCCCGAACATACTCACCAGAGAGCTTAAACTAGAGGATCAGATAACTGACAGGCATGTCTGGAGCGCAATGAGGAAACGACCATGGCAGTCAGAAGTTGGAGATACTGATGTCATGACACAGAGTGACTGGATGGCAGCATGCATATATACAAAAGTACTCACCAGCTAGGCTGAATCCCAGGAACTTTAGAGAATAAAAGTATCATAGAATAGTTTGGGTTGGCAGGGACCTTTAAAGGTCATCTAGCCCAACCTCCCTGCAATGAGCAGGGACATCTTCAGCTAGATCAGGTTGATCAGGTTGTGTTGTAGACTCTCTGGAGCTTGTTATGTTAGCAACGTGTTATACTTAATATCTAGCTTCCTTGCAAAAGAGAGGTGGATCATGCAGTGAGAGTCCTTGCAAAGTGGGAACCAAACAATACAAAACTCTGTAGAACCTGAGGCTATGTAATGGATCCCAGCCCTCTGTTCAGACACAGACTGGTATCCAGAGAAATTACCTTGCAAGAACCCATTTCTTCTGGAGAAATTTTATTTAAGGTTGAATTTTTATCTAAAGATCCTCTCCCATCTTTTTTGCTGAAAATGGGAAAGACTAAAGACTTTTTTATAGATGAAATATTATTTTTTTACTCATTCAGACAAGTGACACCTTTCCCTCTTTTCATATTTAAAAATCAAAGGTGAATTGAAATTTAAAGAATCTGGAAAAACTTTAAAAGAGTAAGTTGTTGCTTCACTGGAGCATTTATTGTATTATATAGTTGTTGTTCAATCAATCTTTTTTAATATAATATGTTAGTAGCAAATATTAAAACGCAAATATTATTTATGTGGGAGAAGACCAGCAACCACAAACTTACAATGTGACTGTCATCAACCCGCAGCTCATTACAGGTTTAAAGTCAATGCCTGCATTTACACTTGGACTTAAGTCCTACTTAAAACAATAGTATTTTAGCACACAACTTCAAAGATATAATTACATGCTTTGTTGTAAATAAGGCTGTGCACTGAGACTACTCAGTGCCTTGTGTGATCAGGCCTTAATTATAATTGCATTAGATATACAGGCTCTGACACTCATGGTTGAAAAGACGATAATGATCCATAATGTGCTTTTAAAGTGTAGACTGTGAACATCTGGAAGAGTTAAAATGAAATCAGGTAGCTGACTATGATGAATCTTTTGATTTATGATGATCACATCTGCCAGAGAGTCTGTAAACCTGGGTACTATATATAGGTAAAATGAGAAAGTGTTAATCCCCATGCTATGTGAATACATCAATTTGTGCATCATTTTTCACTTTTATTACTCCTTGGGTTAACTCTCAGATTTAAGGAGTTCTACATTTACTTTGATAAACTCAAAAAATTGTCAGAATAAATAAACATATCACATCCAGCAATATTTTGCCACTAATATATTATTTGAATCATATTTATTGTTCTAATGCATCTTTCACAGGGCTTTAAATTTTATCATACTCTCTGTGTAGAAGTAAAGCCATTTCCATTGCAAACCTGTAACAGTAATGGATAGCAACCTTCCGGGGATAGGCTTCTGAGAAATTTATTTCACCTAATGTTTTTCAGCCACCCAGTGAATGAATTTGTTTCCATGACAGATAACGATTGCAAAGATCACTTTTAAAATGATCATGGGACACCACAAATCAGTAGTAGGGAAAAAAAGAAAAATGCAGGATCTTATTATTTCTCATGTTTTCCTTAATTCTCCCAGTTCATGCTGTAGAAGCATCAAATATGTAAGGTTTCATCAGCAGTCATTAAGAAACCGGAGAAATACTGTTTAGATAACGTTTTAGTTCTCCAAAGTCTGGATGTCTTTTTATTTATTTATTTTATAAGAGGTGAGTTGAGCCTTTTCTTCTAGCCGAAATGCACTGAAATCAATAAAGCTGGATTTCTGCAAAATATACTTCAACATCAGCATTGTTAATAGAGAAAGCGTTACAACTCAAAGCCTGATTAGTGCATGCACCTCTACTGCAAAGATTTACAGAATACGTTTATTTTGACACATTATGAGCACCTATTGACTTGAATGGTCTACTCAGAATGCATGAGATGAAGTATAGATGCACTCATGTGTTCGTGTTTACACTAAACAGGTTTGTCTCATCAATACAAACACAAAGGACCACAAAGATGAAAACATCTCTAGACCTGGGGAGGCTGTCAATTGGTTAGCCTACATTAAGAGTTTTTTACACAGATGTGGCTTTCATAACACCATATGTGGGCTTTCTCTGCCTTTCTGAGTTGGCGGTTGTGCTTCAAAGCCCATTTTGGCAGCCACATATTAATGGTTTTGTGATGCTGTGTTGAATCATTGATCCTGCAAAGTGTGCAAGCTCTGTGACAATGAAAGAGGCATCATGTCGCTTCTTTCACACTTTCTCTTTTCAAAAGCAGAGAAAAAAATCTTTAAGAAAATATTTTCAGTATTTTTATTGAAGCACTTTTGAAAAGAAACCTTGAAAATTGTCCCAGAAAGTACTGGAAAAGTGAAAGGCATCGCCTAAAATTCATATTACTGTTGACATTTAAGATGTTTTTTGACATCTACATGCCAAAACTCATGTGTATTAATTTAAACCGGAGTTTATAATTGTAACAACAATCCTCAGCTTCAGAGGAAATAAAGTTTGAGGTGATCTAAAGAAGCAGCTTGTTACAAATACTTGTTGCCAAGAGGGAAAGCAAGACTCCATTCTGTCTAACTTTAAGTAACAAAGCAAGCACAGCCAGCCGCTGTCTTTGTTCACTTAGTGAACCGGTCAGCAGGAGGGACGGGCTCCTCACAGGCAGTTTGAACACTGGCTCCACCTGAGCAGCAGGAAAAATTTTCCTGATTTTAATTCCTGTCAGAAAACCTAAGACCGAAGAACAGAAGCATTATGTAGATAAACTTTAACACCATCTAGCTCGACCCATTTTCTAACCCAAGATAATTTTGCCACAGACTGCAGTGAGAGGGTATATGTGTGAGAGAAAAATTTAATCTTCTTTCCTTCAGCTGTTCAGGTGCTGCAGGCCTACTCTGGTATTGCTCTGAATGATTAGCCTTAGTTGTTCTACAACATTTCTAGCAACACAGAAAACCCCTGGGCTTAAATGAAAAGCTGGACTCCGCTCTAGTGTTTGTGTATGTGTATGCCACTGCAGTGATACCAATGAAATGGGATTTGCTTTATGTTACATGGCCAAGCTGTGCCAAATATCTCTAATCTTCCCATAAATCCTGCTTTGCAGCATTACTTCACGCTATCTGTTTTCAGTTCCAAAATAACAAGATAATATTAGACAATATTTTAAGTATGACTGCATGGTGCTTACCCTAGCTAACAAACTCCTTGCAAATTTGAAAGTGTAAGGGAATTAACCTCACAAATCTTCAGGACGTGAATGACTTGCATATGGGAAATGGTGGGAGAAAGGGCACCTGTCAACAGCTCCTGTTCAGCCAGCTGTCAACCAGCACCCCAGGTCCCTTTCCACCAGGCAGCTCTCAAGCCTGTAGCGTTGCATGGGGTTGTTGTGGCCGAAGGGCAGGACCCGGCACTTGGCCTTATTAAACCTCATACAGTTGACCTCAGCCCATCGATCCAGCCTGTCCAGATCCCCCTGTAGAGCCCTCCTGCCCTCCAACAGATCAACACTCCCACACAACTTAGTGTCTTCTGCAAAAACGAGGATGGAACCTCCTGACTTCCCATCATAACTTTAATTCCCAGGTTATTCTTTGGTTTTGTACCAATGACACCTTGTTTGTTTTCAAAGTAGTTACTCCATTCTATTTTTTAGTAATAGGTAGTAATACTGAAACATTATCTGAAGTTCTACGTATGCAACATAGGAGACACCCCACAATATGGAACTAGAAAATGACATTGATTAGTTTCAAAGGCAACTAAGAAGTTTTCAAGCATAATACGTGGAGAATGTATTTGTAATGGTGATGAAGGCAATGCAATGCATCACCGTGTTAGTGTTTCACCCCATCTCAGCCGGGCTGCAGCAATTGCCTTTGCATTTAAATTGAGCCTTTTGCAGAAATGAAGCAAAATGCATTCAGCTCTGTAAACTACTGTGGTTTTTATTCTCTCTGCAACAGCTAAAAGCACGTGCAGTTACTTCATAGACTTCATTAAGACTCATCAGTTCAGGCTGTTATTTGAGCCCTAAATCAAAGTCTAACTGTAATGCTATTGTCTTTCCTTTGCAGATCTGGCATTGTCTCAGCCCTTGCCGGATATTCAAGGAGTTTTCTTCACAGTTTAGTACATTTATCTTTAATACTGGCTCTTTTGCTGCAGTTTTCCACCGCTGTGCTCCATTAAAAGTCCATTATGTGATATTCATCTATTCTAATATTCTCCATTCCCTAATTTTCTGAAAACTGCCAGAGTATGCAAAACTCTCTTGTTCTCCAAGAAATCCAAGTGCATGATTTAGATAGGAGACCTGCAAAATGAACACAGCATTGTTCTGTAGTTTATTAACGTAGCTGTTCATTAAGAATTATTCTATAATTTATCTAATTTAACAACAGAAACCTGAACTGCTTGTGGCTATTAGGTTTGGGACTCCTGATCTGTTAAATCTCCCCTCACCCAGCTGTAATGCCAGGAAATTGTGTTTGTTCTGTTCAGATTCTGGTTGAAATTGTAACCACTGAGATCAGCCAGACCTGCGATCACTTTTTACAAGTTCAACTATAAGGTGCTGATATCATACCAGTATCTCAGCTTGAGCAAAGTAACTACTTTTGCTATTTTATGTCTCATGTCTTCAAAGTTTTTGTGGAGACCAAGACAATCATTCCACCATTTATATTCTGCAGACACATTTTCTTGTCATTTTTTCCTCAGTGTTGTAGTTGAGTTTCTCTCGTGACCTTAGCTTAACCCCCATACTCATTCTTTGCTTCCACTGATCTTCTTCACTCTGCATAGTCCACATAATTAAATTTAGCACCAATTACATCTGAATTTCTAATACAGTTATCAAGGATTTTGGGTTCTTTAAGCTTCTTTTTCTTTTCCTTTTTAGTATACGAAGGATGGGATCTTAGAAGTTCTCAGGATGTAGATTACAAGCCTTTATCAGAGAAATGTGAAAACCACACTAGATTTAGAGATTCTCTACACATTTTGAAATAAAGAGGTGCTAATGTCTCTTGTTTATCACTTTTTTTTTCATAAAATACATCCTGGACTATATTTTAAGCAAAGTATATCTTTTTGGTTGTTTTGAATGTAAATGAAATTATTTACTCTAGGAGTCTCTGAATAGCGTGACATTCCTGGATTTTGTCCAGGTTTAATTTTTTTTCTTTTTGAAATATTTATCACCTTACCTTATTCTGTGTGATAATGTATTAAAAAAAATTGTTATTTTTCTACAGATTCAAAATTTACTAAGCCTGCCAATTTATCTATAAATCACAATGTTGGTGTTTAATTTTCATAACTGCAGAAAATTTTCCAATACATATGGCTTTAATTAAATAGGTATTTCATATCTAACATCCCAAAAATACACACAGATAAAGCAGTTACCATATTAAAAGGTTAGTTTAAGCAAACAAAAGAAAAAAAAAAATTCTAAGCAGAGCTTCTCAATCTCAGTTAAGGATTCCCGATTCACTGCTTTAGCTCTTGATATCCTTGACAATTCTGTGTAAGAAATGAATGAAGGATGAGAACCCTATCTGGATAGGGACCTGGTCCTTCAAAGCTTTATCTCTTCTATAAGACCATGACCATTATTGACTTTCCCAAGTATTTTACATGACCAGAATCTTAGCATATGAAAACATCAGTGTTATCAGATCAATTTTAGTTTTTGTTTTTCTAAATCTGAGTCTAAATCAGCTTAAGACAGACTTAAAATAAAGGATTAAATGCCTTAAAGAAACAACTGGAGGATTCTCATGGCATTTAAAAAAATTTCACAATTAAACCCCACGTTAAAGCATGGAGAACCAAAGACTTGGAGATAGAATCATAGAATCATTTAGGTTGGAAAAGGCCTTTAAGATTATTGAGTCCAACTGTTAACCTAGCACTGCCAAGTCCACCTCTAAACCATGTCCCTGAACACCACAACTACATGTCTTTTAAACACCTCCAAGAATGGCGACTCAATCACTCCCCTGGGCAGCTTGTTCCAATGCTTGACAATCCTTTTGGTGAAGAAATTTTTCCTGATAGCCAATCTAAACATCCACTGGTGCAACTTGAGGTTGTTCCCTCTCATCCTCTCATCCTATCACTTTTTACTTGGGAAAAGAGACTGACACCCACCTCACTACAACCTCCTTTACAGGTGGTTTTAGAGACCTTTTAGAGAGCGATAAAGTTTCCCCTCAGTCTCCTTTTCTTCAGTTTAAACAATCCCAGTTCCCACAGCCGCTCCTCATAAGACTTCTTATTTGTCTTTAAATCCCTTACCCAGTTCAGCTCCAGCTGCACCTTGGCCCCCCTGAACTCATCCCTACACAACCAGGCAGCATCCCTGTATACTCATCCCAGGATACCTGTCCCTGCTGCCACTGCCTGTGCATTTCCCTCTTGTCCTTTAGTTTTGACCAGCAGGTCTCAACTCAGCCATGCCGGTCTTTTGGTTTCCTTTCCTGATTTCTTATACCTGGGAAGCGAGAGCTCTTGTGCTCTATGGAAAGCATCCGTAAAGATCTGTGATCTGCCAGCTCTGTTCTGCTCCCTTGTCCCTGAGGGCAGTTTCCCAGGGGGTCCTATTGACTGACTCAAACTTCCAGTCAGAAGAGTTGGAAGTTTGCTTTCCTAAAATTCAGGGTTATGTCTTTGCTCTTCGCCTGCCCCATATCCTTCAGTAGTGCAAACTCCATCAGTGTATGATCAGTGCAGCCCAGGCTGCCTCCAATCTTGACATCACCAATTAGCTCACATGCACTGGTGATCAACAGGTCCAGTATGGCACGCCCTCTGGTAGGGCTGTCTACTACCTGGCACAGGGAGTTATCCACCATGTGCTCCAGGAGTCTCCTGGATTGCCTACAGCTCGCCGTGCTACCTTTCCAACAGATGTTGGGGTGGTTGAAGTCCCCCAGCAGGATGAGAGCCTGGGAGGGCAAGGCTGACTATAGCTACAGTGAGAAGGCTTCATCAATAGACTCCCCTTGATCGAGAGGCCTGTAGTAGACACCAACCATAAGGTTCCCTCTATTGCCTCTGATTCTTAGGTGTAAGCTTTTGATCTGCTCGTTGCTATTCTTCATAGACAGCTCTTCATGCTCTATCCATTTCTTGAATTAGAAAGCAACGCCTCTGCCCTTCCTTGCCTGTCCCTTCTGGACAGCCTGTAGCTATCAATAACAGCACTCTAGTCATGGGATTCATCCCACCAAGTTTCAGTAACGGCAGGCTTCCAACTCCTCCTGTTTGTTGCCTGTGCTGCGTGCATTGGTGTAGAGGCACTTCAGCTGGGCTGTCAGCCATGTCACTTTCTCAGAGGAACACCCCTTAGTTCCTTGAAGGTCTTTCACTGGTGTTTCCCTGTTGGCTCCTATTACCTCAGGAGCCCCTGGCTCATCTCAAGACTTCAAGTTTGCTGCAGTGTAGCCAGCACGTCTCAGTACAACAGGCTGAGGGCCCTCATGAGCACCGCATCCCTCTAAACTTGGTGTGTCATCCCACAGCTTGTCATGGGTAAGGCTGATACTATCCTCCTCCCTCTTCAGGTCTAGTTTAAAGCATTCTTCATGCTTGATGTTTTATGCTATTATGCCCTTCCCGCAAAGGCATCTACTCTGCTCCCCATACTTATCTTCCTTTTTTTTGTCTTGCCAGTCTGAGCGGGATGTCCCGCTTGACCCACAGGTTCTTGGGCTCATCTTTCTCTTTGTCTAGCAATTTTTGTTACTTGGATGCCTTCTGCGTGCCACTACACACAATTTTGTTCCCCCTTTTGGTGGTCACATTGCTCACACACTTAGGTAAAATATTTACATATTGTATCTCATTATGACATCATAAATACTGTTTATATTGATGTTGTTTATACTATTACAGTATGTAGTATACCTGGGCAAGACATTAATTACATCCTGTTTAATGTACTTACAGGTGTCACAGATCTCTGCTCTGGTTACAGTGGTGAGTCATTACTAAAAGTAGTTCATTGGTTGCCCTGTATGTTTCCAATGACTTTCCAAAATATGTTAGTCCATACCTGCTTTCATCAGTAACATTCTTTTAAAAAAAACTCTGCAGATTACCTGCCTAATGAAGTATTGCCATACATCAAACAAAGTAAAACAGTAAGGCATTCAAAGCAATAAGGTTGTGACACTATTAAAGCTGAATCTGCACCTCTGAAAACCATTTGCTTTTCATTGATTTATGGAAAATGGGACTGGGTCAGGGTGTCAAATATGTGGTCTATCTTCCTGTATCAAAACCAGCACCACTTTTGTCATATAATTCAGGACAGATGCTTGTCTAACTTTTTTAAAGATTCCAGTGATGAGACACCAATAACATTCCTAGGAGAAGTTCTCTGGTACTCTGTACACTTAAAACACTTGCTCATACTGTTAATCTTGCAACTTAAATCAATTATTTCTTGTTTTCACTAAATAGAGTATAGGAAACAGTTTATTATTTTCCACTTTGTGGCTACCTCTACAAGTTTGAAGACTATATTTATGCTCCTTGGTTTTTACTCTCATTATTCTGTCATTTTTTGATAGTGTGACAGCAGACTTGGAAATCATTACCCATTGTTCTGCCATTATTCATTATTAAAATTAAAATATTTTTCCTTTTTCACTAAGTTTATTTACTTAATCAAGTGAATAATTAAAAAAAAATTAACGGCTGAGTGTTTTGTTTCACCAAAATGTTTAAAGCGAAAAAAATAACCAACCAACTGACTGTTTTGAGGGGGGGTTGATTGCAAAGCAAGAGCAAAAAATTAGGGAATAAATTTATCAAAAGAGAAATAGTGAATCAAGCCAAATTCTATTCTCGGTTGAATTTACACATATATTTTAGCTAACATGGGAGTAGAACTTTTCCCAGTATGTAGCAGTGAGTCTTAATCAGGTGAATTAGCAGGGACACACATACAGCTGTGTCTTTCTGGCATCTCTGGGGTTTTTTTATTTTTTATGTTGGACAATACAGCATTGTACAATTTTGTTTATACTTGAAAGTTAGCCAAACATTAGACTAGATCACTTATATTTGTTCCAGAGTATCAGTTTTCCTTTGATCCTAATGGCCTTTGCCTACAGGCATCAAGGGTTACCTTGATACTTATTCCCTAACAAATTATCTACCATGCTTAACAGCTGGGACACAGAAAAAGAGACAAAGGTTTCTGAAGTTACAAATAAACAACTGCATGTAGGAGGGGCACCAGCTTTAATTTTTTAGAATATTTGTTTAAGAAGTTGTGTGAAGTTATCTATAAATACCAAGAAAACTCTTCCCAATACAGTATTCATAAAAGAACTGTTTAGAACTGTTTTTAATAATGCAATGCATCAGCAGTCAACTGTAAATTTAGCCTGCATATAAAATATCTGAAGAAAAGGTATTCACATCCACACTAGGAAATTTTTTTTTTTTTTTTAAATTCCTTATGGATTTGGTGCTATCTGCTATAATACTAAAAAATCAGGAAAAAAAGAAGGAAAAACAAGATAAAAGAATTAAAATAATTATGGAAACTCCATATTTTGACATCACTGCAGCAAATTTTCCTCAGCTGAAATCAGCAGTGGAAGATCCTATAAAATGATAAATGGGACACTCAGAAATTAACAGATAATCCGAAAGCAGAGAGTTGAGTATTTTTAGCAACTCTGAGTTATGCAAAGTTTCATACCAACTTCTTGCAATGGAGAGGACATATGAACGGAAATGAAACTCAGAAACAATTTTGTTAAGGTCCTAATCTGTCCTAGTATTCTAGTATTCACTGGGGAGAATTTGGAGAAGTTTCAGATTCTTTGGAAAGTATTTTAGAATTTATTTTACCAAAATATGTGGAAATACCTGTACTGGTCTTGACTGAGATAGAGTTAATTTTCTTCACCGTAGCTAGTATGAGGCTGTGTTCTGGATTTGTGCTGAAAACAGTGTTGATAACAAAGAGATGTTTTACCTATTGCTGAGCAGTGTTTATGCAAGGTCAAGGCGTTTTCTGCTTCTCGCACCACCCCACCAGCAAGTAGGCTTGGGGTGCACAAGAAGTTGGGAGGGGACACAGCCAGGACAGCTGACCTCAACTGAACAAAGGGATATCTCATACCATATGACATCATGCACAGCATATAAAGCTGAGGGAAGAAGAAAGAATGGGGGGACATTAGGAGTTACGGTGTTTGTCCTCCCAAGTAATTGTTACATGTGATGGAGCCCTGTTTTCCTGGAGATGGCTGAACACCTGCCCATCCACAGGAAGTGGTGAATGAATTTCTTATTTGCTTTGTTTGCACATGTGGCTTTTGCCTTACCTATTACATTGTCTTTATCTCAACCCTCAAGTTTTCTCATTTTCATCTTTCCGATTTTCTCCCCCATCCCCTCTAGGGGGGAGTGACTGAGCAGCTATGCAGTGCCTAGCTGCCTACTGGAGTTAAACCAACTGCAATACCATATTCCAAAGTGACAAAATTTATAAAAAATATACATCTGTGGAGTCCGTGCAAGTCACGGTCATGAAAAGCAAGTGAAGCTTGTTTTAAATTACAGTGTTGGAATGGGAAGTAATTTCACCCTCAGCAATAAAGCTTCCATTCCCTGCTACTAATTTGGATTTAGTTCATGAAATACTTTGTTCTAGTGGTCCTGGAGTTTGGAGTCTATTCACAGAAAAAACACAAAATGGGAAATTGCAGTGCATAGTGTAAAATGTCTCCCAATATGTCTTAGCTGAGATTTACATGAACTACTTCCAAGGGTTATAGGATGGTTGCTCTCCCTTTCAGTCAGCAGTGAATACCAAGATGACTACAAAGGATGGTTTTGCTTTCATAATTATATAGTGAACTGATATTGAACAACTGCTTTTAGTAGCACATACATATATACATGTATACATATACGCACATATACATGCATATGTATACATATTTACATATATGTGTATATATATGTATGTTGGGGCAAATACATACACACATGCACACAAATGCATGTGCACACACACACTTGTATGTGTAGGAAATCACTGGGAAAGTAAGAAACATAATATTACATCATCCTAGTGGGGTTTTTTGTCCTCAATGGATATCAGGGCTACTTGTCAAAAAAAATCTGAGACTGCTATAGAGGGTACTTGCTAAAAATTATTTATCTGAGACCTGTATAGCTCAACTTTTACTAGTGTTCAATGCCTGAAGCACAGCAGAAATATCTTAATGTAAGACAGCTTTGATTAGAAATGCTGGAAAATTAGAAATGTTGGATTCTGAAAATTACTTCAGTTATCTATCACATTATTTATCTTTACTGGTAGGCAAAGAGTCATTAATTGGGAACTAAAAGCCCAAGAGGAGATTCAGTCTAGTCTATATAATCTTGCTATTGAATTAAACACACAATGCAGGCAAACTAATATCTTTCACATTACATGACTGAATGTGATGGCAAGTGGTTACTGTACCTTAAATTATGCTTCCGTGATATTCTCATGAGATGCAACACCTCATTTTTAAGAGGGCCTTAAGGATAGCTGATAAACATATGGACATACCCTGAATACAGAAATACGTGCTCATAAAAGATATTCACTGTTAGCGTCCATAAGAACCATGACACCATTCACCTCTAATCATTATGAAATCGCCAGTTAATCAGTAGAAGTTGGGTGCCAGTTGCTTGTTTTGATTCCTTAGTGCTGAATAAAATCCAATCTAAAACTAAATTACTTGCCTTCTTGACTCAGGTCTCATTAAACAAGTATATTAATGACATGAATGACCAAAATGAGAAGGTATTAAGCTTATTTAACAACCATTTATGCAGTAACATAAACATTCAGTTATTTTTACTTAACAAGATGAATAAACAGTTCAAAAGTATATGGGCCAAGCACACAGCAGAATTAACCTGTATTTCTTATTACCCAGATCTAGAAAGCCATTTATCTTGAGAAGAATTATTTTCTTCTCTTCCATTATTCATTTGGCTGTCTGAATATGAATAAAATTGGATTTCCTTATAGAATTACTGATTTGTTCAGAGATTAAATTCAAATATTTGTTTAAATTTAAACCTGGAGCATAAACATTATTTTTCATTTCAGAAGACATACTTCTTGCTTTTTTGTTAGTGAAATTTATTCAGAAATACTGTGTTATTGCTTAGTAATTTGAATGTATTTTCACCTCCTGGAGAAAAATGTCCAAAACTTTACAGTGATTTAGAGTCTGAAGTCTTTTTACATACTCAAATACCACTTTTGATATGAACAAGACTCATTACCCCTTTATTACGCTGTTGAAGAATGTCCACATTGCTGTACTTTGCTGATACCCATGTTGAGAGAGGGATAAAGAGGGCGCCTGTTGTCTAGTACCTACACTTCAGCTTACTGATCTTGGCTTTTCTCTATGGCACAAAAAAAGTTTCATCTTTCTACTAGTTAGGCAAATAGCTTAAATGTAAAACATCAGCCTTTCTGTTATTACTCAAATTCTGATGGATTGAAAACAAGTTCCTGACTTCATGTTTTAAAAATAAACAAGAAATTCTTTTTAATCTGTTTAAAATTATACTTTTGGGGGCTATCTGTATCCTGGGAAAAAACAAAGGTGACGATGAAATCAGTTTACTGATGTCTTTTTTCCTGCCTGAAATGTTTCCTTGATCACAACTTCCATAACGGGTCAAGCCAAAGATTGGTCTAGCATGGTATCCCACAGCAGCCAATAACAGATCATTAGAGAAGAAACTGTAAGAAACAGGACAAGTAGAGAATGCTTTTCCATCTGGTAAAAGCTTCCAGTGATCAGTGGGTCAGTGTCAGTAGTCAAACTCCAGGTCTTTGCTCCAAAAAATTATCTATCACATTTTAAACCATTTAGACCTTTGACTTTCTTGATACGCTGAGATAAGGAGGTCTATAGTGTAATAATGACTTGTATGAAAATAGTATTTCCCTTTGGTCTCCTTAAAACTTCTGCCTCCTACTTAGAATCGTAGAATGATAGAATCTTTGGGTTAGAAGGAACCTTTTAAGGTCATTTAGTCCAACTACTTGCGTTGGCTGAGCTTCATACCCTTCACATGTTAGGAGTAACTAGTGAACAATCATTCCTGATGTCCTTACCATTCACCAGTGACAGATTTCCATCATATCAGTTTCCTGAGGCTCCAGGTTGTATGAAATGAAGTCACATCTTGTCTGCAGGCCTCGGTTTTGCCCTTCTTATTCAAATATGACTAGGAAGATTTTTTTTTTCTTTTCTTTTTTAAGTCTTTTTATTATCTTTATCTCTGCTGGCCATATATCTTGCAGTGATCCTGTTGTTTTACTACATTATTCTTCCAGATGTTTTACCATGTAGCTTACATTAGTTGTTTCCATTATTAATTTTTTCTGTCATTTATACACACTTCCATGCTTGCTTGCTACTTCTGTATCTCCTTTTTATCACTATATGTTTCTTGACTAACATACCTGTAGAACTGATCACTGTATGATCCACAGTTTTACAGACTCTCCACATATTACTGACTTATAAACTTAAAGATGTCTCTGATGTTCTCCTGATTCTAATATTGATAGATTTCAGTCCTTTTAGTTTATTATTTACCACATTGCCTGGTTATTTTCCTTCTTCCTGGTATTTCCATCTGAGTAATGGTGAATTAAAATTACCACTCTCTAGTTTCAGATGTGTTATCTTTCAGCAATTCTTAATGTAACTAGAAAAAAAAATTTAAAGTGTATTTTATTCACAACATCCTGCCCTACAACAGACACCAGCAAAAGCATCATATAAATTCATCACTAGATTTCTATGATAAAAGAAGTAGTCCAAAATACTTCATTCAACTAGTTATGCTATTTCATCTACTTCATCTCATTGTTATTCTTCAAGAACCTCTTCGCATATTCTTTAAATTAACAAAACAATGGAGCAAAGACGTACATGTGTATCAGTTTAAAAGCATAAAAACTGCTACTAACAAATCCTTTTCTGTCATGACCCTTTATAAATAAACTTGGTGGGATGAATCCCATGGTTGGAGTGTGGCTATCGATGACTACAGGCTGTCCAGAAGGGACAAGCAAGTAAGGAAGGGTAGGGGCATTCATCAAGAAATGGATAGAGCATGAAGACCCGTCTATGAAGAATAGCCATGAGTAGGTCAAAAGCTTATGGGTAAGAATCAGAGACAGAGGCAACAAAGGGAACCTTGTGGTTAGTGTCTACCACAGGCCACCCAGTCAAATGGAGTCTACCGATGAAGTCTTCTTACTCTAGCTACAGAAGGCATTGCATTCACAGGCTGTTGTCCGGCTGAGGGACTTCAACCACATAAGAGTACAGGGATGCTGCCTGGTTGTATAGCAATGAGATCAGGAAGGCCAAGACATGGTTGAAGCTGAACTTGGCAAGAGATGCAGAGAATAATAAGAAGGGCTTCTATAGGTATGTCAGACAGAAAAGGAAGGGCACAGATACTCTACCACTCCTCTGATGAGCAAGACTGGCAAACTGGTAACAATGGATGAGGAGAAGGCTGAGGTACTCAACGACATCTTTGCCTCAATCTTCGCTGGCAGTGTCTCTTCCCACACCCTTCGAGGGGATGGATTGCAAGTTAGGGACTGGAGGAGCAAAGTCCCTCCCACTGTAAGAGAAGTTCAAGTTTCAGACCACCTGAGGAACCTAAACATGCACAAGTCTATGGGACCTGACCAGATGCACCCCAGAGTCCTAAGGGAATTGGCTGATGTAGTTGCCAAACCACTCTCCATGATATTTGAAAAGTCCTGGCAGCCAGGTGAAGACCCTGGAGACTGGAAAAAGGGAAACATTGCACCCATCTTTAAAAGGGGTAGCAAGGAAGACCCTGAGAATTACTGGCCTGTCAACCTCACCTCTGTGCCTGTGGACATCATGGAACAGATCTTCCTAGAAGCTGTGCTAAGGCACATGGAGGACAGGGAGCAGATTTGAGACAGCCAGCATGACTTCACCAAGTCCTGCCTGACCAGCCTAGTGGCCATCTATGATGGAGTGACCACATCAGTGGACAAGGGAAGAGTTACCAATGTCGTCTATCTGGACTTCGGTCAGGCCTTTGACATGGTTCCCCACAACATCCTTCTCTCTAAACTGGAGAGACAGATTTGATGGGTGGACTATTCAGTGGATGAGGAATTGGTTGGATGAGGAATTGGTTGGATGGTCACATCCAAAAGGTAGAGGTCAATGGCTCAATGTTCAGATGGAGACCAGTGACAAGTGGTGTCCCTCAGGGGTCTGCATTGGGACCAGTACTCTTTAATATCTTCATCAATGACATAGTGGGATCGAGTGCACCCTCAGCAAGTTTGCAGATGACACCAAGCTGAGTGGTATGGCTGACACACCTGAGAGATGGGACGCCATCAAGCGGGACCTGGACAAGGTCAAGGAATGGGCCCGTGTGAACCTCATGAGGTTCAGCAAGGCCAAGTGCAGGGTCCTGCACCTGAATCAGGGCAACCCCAGTATCAGTACAGGCTGGGGGATGAAGGGATCAAGACCAGCCCTGATGAGAAGGACTTGGGGGGAATGCCTGACCAGCCTAGTGGCCATCTATGATGGAGTGACCACATCAGTGGACAAGGGAAGAGTTACCAATGTCGTCTATCTGGACTTCGGTCAGGCCTTTGACATGGTTCCCCACAACATCCTTCTCTCTAAACTGGAGAGACAGATTTGATGGGTGGACTATTCAGTGGATGAGGAATTGGTTGGATGAGGAATTGGTTGGATGGTCACATCCAAAAGGTAGAGGTCAATGGCTCAATGTTCAGATGGAGACCAGTGACAAGTGGTGTCCCTCAGGGGTCTGCATTGGGACCAGTACTCTTTAATATCTTCATCAATGACATAGTGGGATCGAGTGCACCCTCAGCAAGTTTGCAGATGACACCAAGCTGAGTGGTATGGCTGACACACCTGAGAGATGGGACGCCATCAAGCGGGACCTGGACAAGGTCAAGGAATGGGCCCGTGTGAACCTCATGAGGTTCAGCAAGGCCAAGTGCAGGGTCCTGCACCTGAATCAGGGCAACCCCAGTATCAGTACAGGCTGGGGGATGAAGGGATCAAGACCAGCCCTGATGAGAAGGACTTGGGAGTACTGGTGAATGAAAAGCTGGACATGAGCTGGCAATGTGCCCTCTAAGCCCAGAAGGCCAATCGTATCCTGGACTGCATCCAAAGAAAGAAAGAAGTGTGGCCAGCAGGTCAAGGGAGGTGATTCTGCCTCTCTACTCCAACTCTCGTGAGACCCCACCTGGAGCCCTGCATCCAGCTCTGGAGCCCTCAGCACAGGAAACATGTGGACCTGTTGGAGTGTGTCCAGAGGAGGGCCACCAACATGATCAGAGGGATGGAACACCTCTCCTATGAGGACAGGCCGAGCGAGTTGGGGTTGTTCAGCCTGGAGAAGAGGAGGCACCGGGGAGACCTTATGGCAGCCCTCTAGTATTTAAAGGGGGCCTCTAAGAAAGATAGGGACAGACTTTCTAACAACACCTGTAGCAATAGGACAAGGGATAATGATTTTAAACTAAAAGAGGGCAGATTTAGACTAGATCTAAAGAAGACATTTTTCACAATGAGGGTGGTGAAGCACTGGCAGAGGTTGCCCAGAGAGGTGGTAGATGCCCCATCCCTGGCAACAGTCCAGGTCAGGTTGGGCAGGGCTCTGAGCAACCTACCTAGTTGTAGATGTCCCTGCTCACTGCAGGGGGGGTTGGACTAGGTGATCTTTAAAGGTTCCTTTCAATCCAAAGATTCTATTACTCTATTCTATGATTCTGTGATTTTATTTCTTAGAACTTTTTCAGAAGGCAGGCAAGCTGCTTTTGTTTGTTGGGTTTTTTTCTCATTGTACAAGCTATACAAATAATTGAACTTGAATGTAAAAAAAGCAACAAAAATAAATAAAATAACCTACTAGCAGGTGTTAGTGTAAATGTTGATAAATTTCAATCTCCAAATGTATTCTAAATTATGGAGCTGTGAAAGCTGACTGTACGTACTGTAAAAACAGCAAGTGTTGTGCACACAGCCCCCGAAAGAGCATGTTTGTGTCCCGAGCCTGCATTGGATTGTACACCCAGACCTCCAACTTGCACGGGAGAGGCTGAGCTGGGACAGAGCACTCCCTGTACCACTGCCTTTGAACTGGGCCCCTCAGCACTTCCACTCTGCTTGGGGAAGTAGTGCACCAAAAGAAAGATGTAGCATCATGTCTGTAGGCAAAGACACAAACTCTTGGGTGCTTTCCTTTGTATGGATTTTATACATGCTTTGCATAAAAGAAAGTTTCACTCTTCATTCTGCAAGAGCAAGTGAAACTATAGAGTTCCTCTTCCTTCTCACAAGATTTGTTTTTAAGTCACTCTGCAAGTGTAGCTAAGAAGGAAAGTTAGTCATTCACATATCTTTTCTTGTAAATATGTCACACAGATGAGAGCAGATAAGAGCTTGATTTGAATTTCTAGGTCTTATTTGCGTGATATATGTATATATATAAGATTATAACCTCTTCTAGAGGGTTTTATATGCCCTCGCTTTGATTCTTACTTTACACTATTCACAATGTGAAATATATGTCCCTTTTCTCTGTGGGTGTGGAAATGTGATACTTAACTGACACCTCTTGATGAGTGTCTTACAGCTGTGATAGCTGTGAGGAAGTAATAACTTACCACCTGGAGCACTGTTGTTCAGAAGTACTGGTGTGTTACCCGAACAAATAAACAAGCACAACAGGAAAAGCTTTGTTGGGCAGTTTATTGCTGACACTCTGTGAACATGACCCCTTTACCTCTTATTCTTATGAGCATTACTAATCAAAACACTTCTTTCACTAAATTACCTGTAAAACGCCCCTAAGGATGTGTCTCAATATACTAGTTCAGATAGTTCACAACAATAATGAGATACATACACACTGCAGCCTTGGCAGCAGCTAATTTTAGATTATCATGCTCCATTACTTTCCTAACAATGGTACAGGATAACCCACTTCTCTGCTGTGTTTCTCCATTTGCACATAGGGGAGCCTGGCTGTACCTACTCCGTTCTCTGTCCCACCATGGCAAAAACAGGTAGCGTCCTAAAGTCTGTCTGTACAGCTCGCTGTGAACCTGGAGACTTTCATGGACCTCCCCACATCTGGATTATTCCCAACTAGGGAGCAAATCAAGCAGAGCTTAGAAGCAGCCTTTAATGCAAGACATCACCATCTGTCTCTGCATATTTAAACAATATGTATCAGCATCCTTATATTAGAAATACTAATATGATTGAGGCCAAACTATTCACACTTGGAACTCTAACATGTCTTTTGTTGTGTTGCACTTTTATTTTAAGCAGTAGAGGTCTCAATTATCAGGAAAACTAATTGCCTGTTTTTCTTAAGTACTGAGGAACAGCTTACAAGTAACCATAATTCAGTAAGAAAAATTAAATGCATTACCTGGAAAATTGGAATATACTGCCTGGAAATAAAGGCAGAGAAGTTGACAGTCAAACCATCACCAGAAGACATTAAGCTCCCTGCTGTCATAAATTTGGTATCTTTTCTCATTTCGTAGGACGAGAGGAAATGGCCTCAAGTTGCGCCAGGGGAGGTTTAGATTAGATATTAGGAAAATTTCTGCACCAAGAGAGTGGTCAAACATTGGAACAGGCTGCCCAGGGAGGTGGTGGAGTCACCATCACTGGAAGTGTTCAAAACACGTGTGGATGTGGCACTTGGGGACAAGGTTTAGTGGACATGGTGGTGTTGGGTTAACGGTTGGACTTGATGATCTTAGAGGTCTTTTCCAACCTTAATGATTCTGTGTGATTCTGTATGTAATTTTATTGCAACAAAGATGACTGCAACAGGCTAGCTGAGAGTTTAAAAGTTTCTTTAGGAATCTTTTTATTTTAAATCAGAAGGACTGATCATCAGTTGGCGTAGTGTCAAACAGTAATAATGAAAGAAATAGTTATTAATGTTCCATTGATATTCTCCATATTTCCAACTTTTTTGCATTTGGAGTCAAGTGATATATTTACTCTTTAAAAATTGCAAAGAGAAATAAACATGTGAAATACAGAAAATTTGGAACATTTATTACTGTTATTTCTCAGATGTCACAGGTGATACTTTAGTTGTTTTCCTTCAGGTCTTACCAATTATTGCCAGAATATTAGTACACGCTATACCACCTAATACAAGATGTGGAAACACAACACTGTTAATCCTGAATATCTTCTTCACACAGACAATTTGTTAGCATTAGGATAGAAACAGTGCACAGTAACCCTGATTCAAATTAATGACTGCCATTAACAAGTAGCCCTGTAAGTACCTGAAAAAATGGACAGCATTTTCCTATGGATATCTTTCTCTGGCTTCTAAAAATATTCAAGCTCCAGCTGAAACTTTCTTGCATTTGGGGGACACAGTTCCCCTTCATGCGGATTTTCTGGTGAATTGATAATGGTTACACACACAAGCCGCCTTCTCATATCAATAAGATATCCTTTCTTTACCTATAAATCTGACCTCATTGAAATGTTAAGTTTGTTGAAGCTATCAGATAGGTTCAAATACTAGTAGGGAAGACAGATAAACATCTACACCATGCTTTCATGTACACGTTATTTCTTTTGGAAGTCAGGCTAAGATTTTACTTAATGAGAATGCTCAATAAAATTGAGTGTAATATTCACCTGTACTTTTGTTACTGCATTACAGTTACAGATTTTAATAAATTTAAATATATACACATTATTTTACTGAGAGACAACAGAATTGTGTCATACGAGACTTTAGTGCTTGAGATGAAAGTGATTCTCCACCTGAAGGAAATAATGAAGACAAAATCTTTTGAAGTGGGATCAATGCTGTATTCTTGTAAGTGGGTCAAGGAATTGAGAATTTTATTTCAGAGCACCAGAAAAATGCATGACAAATGGGAAGCCATAAAAAGTGTTTGCCTGATGGAAAATTTGCCTGCTCTGTTCCATATATCTGTTGATCCCACATATCAACTGTCTTAATTTGTGTCCTTAGACAATTAGAATTACAGGTTTTGTTTTTGATAATACCAGAAAGATTATATGATGAGAAGAAACTTCCTGCAGAAACAACACCTTCCAAAAATTACCTTTTTTTCCTAACTTGATTTGCAGCTTTCAGTAGGAGGAAAAGAAAAACAAACAAACAAAAAGCCTCTGGGTTTCTTGCTGTGCGTGTTATTTGCATTAGCTTTGTCTGCATCTTGTATCCCTGCTCAGACACATCCCCTAGAAACCCACTTCAGACATGCTACAAACAGAGCAGACACCTTGGAACACAGGAAGAGATCATTACCACGGCACGCATACCTTCCAAAGGTTATATTCAATATACATTAGAAACCAAGACATATCTTGAATTGCAAAGTGAAAAGAAACAGCTCTTCCTTCCAAAACACTCAGGAGGCCTTATTTTGACAGATTTGCAGGTAGCTGAACAAATTTCACCAGCACAAACGTGAAAAACAATTAGAAGTATAAGGAAGGAATAGATAGCACACATATAGCATCTGTTATTTACTGCTATTTATTTATTCTAACAGCAGAATCTGCTATACATTCAGTGTTCACTAAGTTAAGATTAGGAAGATATAAAAAATAGTGCAATCTGATTTCCAAATGCTTTGCAATTTACTCCTGTCTGTAAAATCTCAGCAATTTTTATATTCTTCAGCTTTTGTGCCACATAAATCCTAGGTATTAAGAGCATACGATGGATTGATTTTCTTATATAAAATAAAAACAAAGGAGAAAAGTAAAACACGTAAGACTACTTTTTAATTATTAACCGATTCTTATTGTCAATGTCAAAGAAGAAATACTCCAGTCCTCTGTCAGCTATTTGCAAAATTCTTAAGGTATTTGTGCTAAAACCTAGTGGCATCTAGAAGATCCAGGTCTCATTGTACTGCTTGCTTTGAATCTGAGAGGAAGGGGATTTAAGCAGGAGTAACTGCCACTTGTCCTGCATCTTTTTTTTTTTTTCATAACATCAAGAAATACATGGGTACTTCACAGAAGATGAAATAACTGCAAAGAAAAAGAATCCAGAGTGGGTCTCTCCCAGTATCATAGAATTTAACTGTGGCTCATGCAGAGAACAACATCCCACATCTCATCTCTACGCATTCTTCCTATTACATTATGGGGAGAAAGGCAAGTATACAGCATATTTCACCTGGTCTGTAAAATACAGTGTCACTCCTAGATCCTAAATCTCAGTTTTGGTAACCTAAATCCTCTGATGTTTTCTTTCAGTGAAAACTTTGTAATCAATTCAATTTTGTATTACCAACGGAAAAAAACAACCCTTCTCAAGGAAAACAACAACAACAACAAAAATCCCCTAAAAAACAAAGCAAATAAAAATAAAAACTTCAGGCATGTTGCAACTTTTCAACCAGACTTAAGGAGGTCAGCAGACTGGTGGATTCTACCCTTGTTGAAAAGTAATTTTCACTGAAATGATGGGTCACCTGTCTGTCAAAAACTCTGTGAACATTGTGACATTAAATGAAGCCTCTACTGACTGAACATATTTATGAGCATATACCACTGAGCATGTGAGAGCAATTTTACATTTCTAGTTAAAAAGCAGGGATTCATAGACAGGAATATGGTGGTTTATAAGACACTCTCTCATAATCTACAATGCCTTCGGAGTAACAGAAACAGAAGAAATTAAATACACTTGTTTCTAGGTTATGTAGCCCAGGACAGGTCCAGCCTTCCTGAATCATGAGTAGAATCTTTTTTTCTTTTTTTTTCTTTCTTTCTTTCTGACATACATCTTTAGGGCTTTAGAACAAGGAAGAAGATAACTTCAGCCAGAAGTACAAAAAAATACAGTCCTGGAGGATTTTGGGACAGCCCATAAATTTGACGATTACCTTCCCCTCAAAAGCCGTTCATTGTAACCCAATAGAGATTTGCCTTCAAGTCACTCTTCTTCCAAACTCAAAAGGGTAGGAGGGAAGAGTTGACCTTTGATGAAGTTTCTCTCTCTTTTATTCCTTTAGTTCAAACAAAGACCCCAGGCCTTTGAGCTGCACTGGTTTCATTTTTTGTTTGCGGAAAATGAAACTATGAGGCAAGTTGAAGGCATACATAGTGAAAATTCTGTCATTTACTTAAATTTTGGGACCTTAATAATGAAGCAGTTGTGAATGAAGATGGCCTTTGCATATATTAAATATGTGTATGACATTAATGGATAAAAACTGAAAATAAACAAACAGACACCCTGCAGACACTATGGGGTTTTATCCAGAAAAACACTGGAGATCACAGCCGTGCACACTTTAGAATGGCTACAGCTCTCAAGTAATTAATAAGTAATCAGATGCATTTAATAAAATTAAAGTTATGAGCAGATGATTGGGCACATTATCTTACATTTTAATGTAATTCTTTTTATGGAACATGTCAATATGAAAAAAAAAAAATTAACTTTCCAATGACCTTGTCATTCAGATTTGATTAAGTCTGTATTGCAGTTTTATTTCCTGCAATGCCCATTACTGCTAGGGAAGATGTTATAATTACCTGACAGTACCAGAATTGTTTAAAAACATTTTTTCTGCAGATAACTGTAAAATATTCCCTCTAACTCATCATGGAAATCTGTGTACTCTAGCAGAAACTAAGCAGGAAAAATCAGCCTCTATATTCAACCAAGAGTGTAAATGACAGAATATTGTTATTAAGAATGCATATGGCTACATTAACCTAGCCTCAATATTTTTGTATAAAAATGTGACACTACTAAAAATGAAGAAAGGTATTTACATCAGCAACCTCATAGGAATGTTAAACGAAGTACAGTCAATTGGTTGGAGTGTCTAAAAAAATCACAAAATGTAGCTTCACTGTGACTGCTTCTGCATAAAACAAAGACATCAGAAAATTATCCTTATTTAAGGGAAATTTTGATCACAGGAAGTTATTGCAAACAGCTCTGCTTATTACTGTGCTCACAGCCCCAAATCCTCTGCAAATGAGGGCTGAAAGGTTTGAAATCCTGTTCCAGGACTAAATCAGAAATGAGGAATCACGGAGGAATGGTGCCTTACTGAAACTAGGAGGGTGAGGATCAAGAGAGCCAGAACCAGCTCCCTGCTTCTGCCGCCTTTATATCTATGTGGATTTGGAGTACAGGAAAAATGTGTCCCAAATGCATAACGGACATTGAAATTACAGCATCGTCATACCCCTACAAGTGAGAAGGAGTCAAAGTGGCCTTGGACAGTGCTCGAGCATAAGGTAGCTCACAGGGAGAGAAGCAGGAGGACAACTCTCATCCTTTACATGCTGAACCAAGTTCATATTCTGGAGCGGCTTCAGAAGATTTTTCCTGTTAAGAGTGATCTGGAACTGTGCTTTGCTGTTTTGGGTTGTTTGAGGGTTTTTTTGCCTTGCAACTTTATTTCCAATTTCATAGTCAAGAATTTAAGCCTTTATTTTGCCAGAATAAAGATGTTTTCTTCTTTAACCCTGTTTGTGTTTAAAAGGATCTCAGGTAGTCTGTAAAACAGAAAGCAAATTTTTTCTCCAGAAGCAACAACAAACTTTTTTTTTTTTCATAAACTGGATGCAAAGTGCAACCATAAAGAAAAACCAAAAATGTGATCCTCAATTTGCAAAGAGAAACTCTGTAGAGAAACAGTTTCTCTTCTGTGTAGAGAAATTCTGACTGGATTTCTTCTGCTCTGCAGCAGCATATATCAAAAAATTTCTATTGATTTATAACACCAGAAACAAGCATTTGAAATTTTGCTGAAGAAATCAAAATATGTGCATTTGTCCTTTTCTCTTTGGAGACCAGACATCACTGTCCTATGTGCTATAAAAACCATAATCTTAAGTAGAACACAAACTTTAATGTCATCTAGATTTAGCATCAGATTGCAATCCAGTCACACTGTTCTACCATACATAACAACACAGCTACATAAAGATTATTTTTGTATAGCTTTTTTTCAGGATTTCAGTCATTTCAAGTCATATCAGAGTAACATTTTCTCATGCTTCTTTTTCATATTAAATATTATTCAAATCTATTAAGCTATTTGGCTTGAAAAATCAGTTCTGAACAATCTACCCTTGAATTACAAAGGGACTTTTTTATTCTGCAGCATTTATATATATTACTTAAACCCTTTAATGCTCTTGAAATGCAAGCACTTCTGTTCTAGAAAGAGGAAATCATTTAGTCATGCATAGCAACATTATTCAAATAGTTTAGGAAACATGGTAAATACAATGCAAAAAGACAAAAATAATAAATATAATAACCTTATACTCCATAATTCAAACTGACAAAAGGAATTTGTGAAAAACAGTATACAGATATCCAAAGTGGAATCTCATCAGGATAAACACACATTCCCCACTGAAAAAAAAAAAAAAAGCGTGTAATGTCCCCCAGCCTACTTAATCATAGAATCATTTCGGTTTGAAAGGACCTTTAAGATCATTGAGTTAACCTAGCACTACCAAGTCCACCACTAAATACCACATCTACACGTCTTTTAAATACCTCCAGGGATGGTGAGTCTACCACTTCCCTGGGCAGCCTGTGCCAATGCTTGACAGCCTTTTCGGTGAAGAAACTTTTCCTAATATCCAATCTAAACCTCCCCTGGCACAACTTGTGGCCATTTCCTCTCATCCTATCACTTGTTACTTGGGAAAAGAGACCAACACCTACCTTGCTACAACCCCCTTTCAGGGAGTTGTAGAGAGCAATAAGGTCTCCCCTCAGCCTCGTCTTCTGCAGACTAAACAGCCCCAGTTCCCTCAGCCGCTCCTCATAAGACTTGTGCTCCAGAACCCTCACCAGCTTCGTTGCCCTTCTTTGGATGCACTCCAGCATCTCAACATCCTTCTTGTAGTGAGGGGCCCAAAACCGAACACAGAATTCAAGGTGTGGCCTCACCAGTGCACTATCAGTACAGGGGCACAATCACTTCCCTACTCCTGCTGGCCACACTATTCCTGATACAGGCCAGGACGCTGTTGGCTTTCTTGGCCACCTGAGCACACTCATATTCAGCTGGCTGTCAACCAGCACCCCCAGGTCCTTTTCAGCCAGGCAGCTCTCCAGCCACTCTTCCCCACACCTCTAGCATTGCATGGGGTTGTTGTGACCCAAGTGAAGGACAAGCACTTGGCCTTGTTGAATCACATACAGTTGGCATCGTCCCATCGATCCAGCCTGTCCAGATTCCTCTGTAGAGCCTTCCTACCCTTTTACCTGGATACTACTTCGGACCCTTCTTGTAGAGGAGTGTCACATTTGCTAACCTCCAGTCAATGGGATCTCCCCGCTTAGCCAGGACTGCTGATAAATGACTGCAAGTGGCTTGGTGAGCACTTCCGCCAGCTCCATCAGTACCCTTAGGTAGATCCCATCAGGCCCCATAGACTTGTGTATGTCTAAGTTTACTACATATGTCTAGTTTCTCTCTATTATACTTATTAGTGACCTCTTGATGTCATTCTTGAAAACATGAGCCTCCTTACAATCACATCCTCTCCTGTGCTGCAAAGGTTTCCTAAATGCTTGACTTTAGCTCATAGACACCACTGTAAAACACAAGTAATTCTGCTGATTGAATAACTGTGCAGCATCACATGGGTATAAATTCACCGCAGGTAAATCCTGGTGGGTGCAGAACAAAGAGAGACCACAAAGAAGCCTTGAATTTTCTAAGGTTTCTGCTTCATCTTTCCTGTAGTGTCAGGGGCAGCTCCTGGTGTCCCAGGCAAGGGTCCTCCCCCCCATCTAGCTGGGGGCAGCAGTGTTCTTGGTCATCCTTGTTCAACAGCTGTCAAGGGGGTTATTAATGATGCAGCTCAGCCAGCCTGTGCAAGCAGAAGAGTGCTTCCCTTTCGGGTGTTGTCAGCTGGATCTCGTCAAACTTACTTCCAAGAGTGGGATCTGCCTGCCTGGCAGCAGACTGGGAACACTCATTGGTAGTGGAGGTAATTGCTGGCAGAGAGCTGTGAAAAGTGCAGCAGGCAGCCTATTGTCTCAGGTACCAAATGGAAAAATTTAGGATAAATAAATAAATAAATAATTGAAAATTAGCAGTTGGACACATTACCACTTTTCCATTGGTGTTTCTCCATTGACATAATTTGCACCAATCCTGATCAGAACCACACTGCAAGATTTCAGTTGGCTGCGTACACCTGGGTGGAATGACAAAAATCGTGTTAAATGGCAGAAACACTGAAACAACAATCAATATTTTAGCAGCCTTATCAATTATCTGACTGATAATACGCCTGACTCAGTGTAGACGTATTCTAAATGAAGATGATGCACAGTTTCAAATCATGTCAATTATTGTTCAAACATTTTACACACCAGCTTATGCAAAATAAAGCAATAATAAGTGGCAATCAGTTAATGACAATTTAGGGGAACTAAAGGTCCAATGCTTGAGCCCTAAGATGCAATCATTAACTGCTTTGAAATGCATGATCTACGGTTATTAATGTAAACTATGTGAAATTAATGAATTGAAATAAAATAATTGTTTGATCCATTATGCTGTTTAATTAATGATGTAATCCTATTTTTATTAACAGTGTAATACGTATTTCATAGCATCATGGGATAAATCATGTTGGATGGACCTCTGGAGGTCATATAGTCCATATAAACATATACATATATATATATATTTAGTATTTATGACACAATTCTTTCCTCAGCTTTTAAACACTATTAGAAGCAAGACAACCTTCAAAGGGACACAATGAATTGATCACACAAAATGTTCTCCGCCTGACACTCTGGAGCGTGGACTCCAGAAGGACGTTCCTTCCTATTTCTTATGGTCCTAAACAATAGCAGAACTGAGTGCATTTCCTCAGCTGAGGGACAAAGGTCTCTCCACTGAATGTAGTGGAATATTGGCTAATATTCAAGGAAAATGTGCTGTTCTGCATAAACCTGAAAAACATGATACTCAAATCTTTAAATACAGAATAATAGTTTAGAAGTAGCTGGCATTGGGGGTCTTAATGTACCCTTTTCTAAAATGACCAAAGAAATATCTCTTTTGAGCTGACTGGTAATAATAAGGCATTCATTTTTTGGTAAAATATAAACATAAAATATTAAGAAGTTGAAAGATACAGGAGATCTTACAGTTTATGAAATAGATTTTCCTATGTGGAAAATGATGAATTATCTTAATTTGTTGTACTGACTATAAAGTCAGTAAAAAAAGTATAAAGACACCACTATTTTTCTCCTCAGGATTACAAAAAAAACCATTAAAATGTTACAGTGTAACTTTATCAATTTTTTTCTTAGTTTAATTCTATAATTTAATTTTACCCTTATAATGATTTCATAATGAAAAATTGTATTTCCTCTCTATATGAACACATAGAGTTATTACCCGTAACTGGCCAACAATAAAACATATAATCTTAAATTATTTTACATTTTCTTAATATCTACTTCTATTTGTGCGAAATCACTTCTTCTGGAGCTTTCCACTAATTTTAAATTTTGACACAAATTAATCTAAATCTTCATTTCTCCAACTTCATTACCACAATAGAAATTACAATATCTGTTATAAGAACGTTTATCCTATTTAAACAGGAAATATGGACATATGATTCTTCATACATTGCCACTGCTGCTGTCCCCAAATAAGTGTTCACACAAACAAGTAACTCTGCTCATAAGTCAATCCTGCTGTGTCAAGTGTGATTTTACTATTATATCATCTAGCTGTAGTTATTTTTTAATGTAACTAACTTCCACCGCAATCCTGGGAAAATGTTGGACAAGTTTGTAGTCAAAGAATGTATAACACATTTTAATGGTCTCATTTGTTGTGTATCAGATTAAATTTCAGGAATGTTATTTACTACCTAGAAAATGTGAAAAAACTGAATTTGTCACACCAAAAAAATGAAAGGAAGATTAGTTTGCATGTGAGAGTATGGTGGCAGCTCCAAGCATACATGATAATATGAAAGACAGTTAATAATCAGGAGGGGATAGATAAAGAGTTCTTAGAATGAAAAAGGGGACAGAATAAGAAGAATGGACTTTGAGATTATTACAGGTTAACCCTCTGGTTGTGCAAGGCTTTGAAAATAAGAAGAGGATTTCAGTTGTAGAGTAGAAAGAGGTAAAGACTAAAGGAGGAAATAAGAAAGAGGGTTGTCTGACATGATCATAGTGACAAAAGAAACCTTCTCAGCCATGGAGAAGGTTGACGTTTTTGACGTACAGTAAGTTGTTTGAATACGCACTTAGAATTTGTAGGAAATGAGTGAAGACTTTAAAAAACTGATGAGAAAAACAGGTCTAATGCTAAAATGTTCAAGTCTCATACTAACTTCATCTCGTTAAGTATGAAGCATTTCTCCAACATGCATCTTAACTGCTTTGCACTCTCATCAGAGGTAATATGAAGAACACCACTAACTAGCACTTCTCCAGGGCAATGTTACTACAAATTCATCAGCATAATTAATTATATTTTTTCTTCTCAAACTCTACTTGTCTATAAGACAAATAACTTGGGTGACAGTAACCACGACCACAGTGCTTACCACATTAACATAAATTTTAAATTTATTCTAGTTTATGTTCTTCAAAACCACCTGCAACAAAAAACATTACTGTTGGCCCCTGTTTAAGCAGAAGTATCTGCTACCACAGAAACACAAAACAGGGATGTTAAAGTCATTTTGCGTGGAAGACTCATGTATTCTCTACAAAAGACATAGCAGTTGGGGTACTCGTTCTATGGCTTCTAGGGACGGGCATTATAACAAATATTTGGTTGTGCCTTTTTATGAGCAAAAGTCACTACACAAATTATATTTCTTTTTCTGTTCATTTAAGTTTTCATGGTATCCATTCTATTTATATTTTATTCAAGCAATGAAAGTTAAAAAAAATGACTTCTCACTACATTAATTTAATGTTAAGGGTCTAAGGAGAACTGACAAAAGCAAAGAAATTTTAGCTTAAACTGTCATTCCACTCATTCGAAGAGACAACCTATACTAGAAATGTTCTTGTTTTGGTTTTAATTTGTATCTCTAATATTATTTTAACATATTGGCTGCAAATGTGTTATTTCAGAGCAATAAAAGAGGTAACTTTAATGGACATTTAGATAATGAGATACATGTTTAAAACATCAGCAGAAAATAAAAGCGCTGCAGCCTTTATTTGCTTGATGGGTTTGATGAGTGATGTGAGCAATGGTTTCAAAAGGATGACTGTATTTGGCTGTGAAAGTTCCAAATAATAGCTTGCCATTAGCTTTGAGAACATCTTAGCGTAAATTTCGTCCCCATTAATTGACTGAATCACACTGATAGCACTGGGAATTATAAAGATATTCTAAGTTCAGATTTATATTTCCCTTTGACAAGAAATGTATATGAATTACATCGGAATAATATGCATAAAAATTGATTTTGAATTGGGATGAGACTATAGCTTTGCC
Source organism: Phaethon lepturus (assembly GCF_000687285.1). Lineage (NCBI taxonomy): Eukaryota > Metazoa > Chordata > Aves > Phaethontiformes > Phaethontidae > Phaethon > Phaethon lepturus. The sequence goes on from NW_010558551.1 coordinate 199,524, forward strand.
AGTTCACAACATTTAAATGGCTCAGGTCAGGTATTCTTTGATGATGACTGCTGGTTTGCTAGAAATTTTGGGGGGCAGTATACTAAATATCTTGAAAAAAACTATAATTACTACAACTAAGTAGTAAGATTATTTATAATAAAAATAATTTGTTCTTGAACTTTGCTAACTGAGGATATCTGCCCTTGGCACTTCTTCCCACTCAGACACTGAGCAACACTGAGAAAGGGAACTGCACTTGTGAAACCCTGACTCCGACTTCAGCTCGTTGGGTGAGAGCTGCTAAAATGATTGATAGCTTGCTCTTTAGACTCTGTAATGGTAAAGTGTACCTAAAATTTATGCAGAGTACCGTCCTTTAAATAATGTGCGAGTCCTGTTCCTATTCAAACGCTGAACTGACAGCCCTGAAGATGGCAGTTCTCTATTCCCAGATCATACCTACGGAACTGGCAATAGCCTGGCTGTCAGTCTGGAAACTCAGCTCTAAATTCACACATACAATGAGTTGGAAAAGAAGACACTAATAACTTGAATTATTCAAACTCTTCTCTGTGTTCTCCAGTTCAAACAGAACTAAGCCCAGGAAATGTTAGGGCATTAGTCAGTTACTTTTCTGAAGAAAAAGCAAAAACAAAATATGGAACTGAAAAGATTTCAAGAAAGCCCCTTTAATCAGCTATCTCCAGCTCAGCTTCGAGATTAAATGTTTCTATATTACCCAAAACACCACTAGGGTTTTGTTTGGTTTGGTTTAGAGGAGGATAGGTGGGTTGGTTTTTAATATTCCTACAAAACACTGTTTTGCCCCGGAATATCTTCTCTGCCAAGTGACTCTAACATTTAAGAGTCTTAAAATAAAAATAGCACCGAATTTTAGAGACATTTCTGAAATTGGCACAATCAGCTGTCAGTGAAGTCACAGCGTGCTTCAGCTGAAGCTACCTTATCATCTCTTCTGTCATTCACTCCCGTTCCTCCATAACCAGAATCCCCTTTCCATATTTTTGGGACTTACGGAAAACTGAAGACCCTTGACAGTTCTCAGAACACCTCTATTCCCAATTAGTGCATGCAAACAACACAGGCTGGATAGGTAAGTCTTTAATTGTCTTGAGGAAAAGACAGTTTTACTCATACAGCAAGAACAGATAACTTACTACAGTATCTGAGGCATGGTTTGAAAAGTGTTGAATGTATATTCCAACACTTTCATTCTTCAAGTGGAAAATAATTACACGAGTGTGTTTAGGATGCATTTGTTTTAAATTCCACTAATCAATGAAAATTAAAATGGTGGCACCAACAGTAGTGAGATACCTTGGTGAAAGATGCATAGAAATACATAGCTAAATAGGTTTTAGCTATATTTTTATGGAAATTGTTACTTAAAATATACTCTGCACTCCCACTGGTCCACTACTATTTTAAACTCTAATAAGGAATTTTCTCAAGGGGGAAAAGGAGCATTTATTTCTAAAGCACATTAGCTTCTTCTGTGGTAGAAAAATTAACATTTTTAATACTTGTATTCAGTTCATGCTTTGAATACACTAAGTCAGATATTGCTTCATAATGCTAAGCTTGACTGTTTTTCAGAAACCATGGAAATTCTCTCTACCTGTTCTGTGGTTTTGGATATATTTATGACATCCTGATTGAATGTACTGTTTATGTCATTGTTTTTATTAAAAAAAACCCAACATTTTTGTATTTAGAGTTAAAAAGGCAGAACAAAAGAATTGTTACCCTGTTGCTGCACCAGCTGTACTCCTGCCACAAACAATTTTGAACCCAACTATTTATACAACAAATAAAGTAAAAGAAAAATTGAAATTGAAGAGTTTCCATTTTCCTCTAAAGCAGTGTCTAGAATTCTCCATAAACTGCAAAAAAAAAAAAATCACTATTCCATCATTGAAACTATTTCTTTAAAAAGGATTGGCAATTGTATTCTTGAGCAGCAGAATCTTGGACTCACGTGTGGAAGAAACTCTCAATCCAAGCACCATTGGATCACAGCATCTCTGCCTCGCAGGCAGGCAGCCTCCACTTAAGCCTAGAAGTCATCTCTGAACTCAGTTTCTTGTTTCATTGCTGCTTTCTCGCTTTTCCTTCCTCACTTATTTTCTTTCCCACTTATGTGCGTCCTTACATCACATACATGGTTCTCAGAATGAAAAAGAAAAAAAAAAAAGGAAACATTTTTAGCCAGCTAAAGGATGGCTAATCACAGGCTCAAGGCTGCCCTAGAAAGATTTCCATCTGGTTGGGTAAAGGTTCGTAACTAGTTCCCAAACCAACTGTTATTCATTACTCACAAGGTTTATGCCATGTCCTCTGCTGCCCTTCAATTTTTGTCAAGGCCAAGGGACTCACAGGTGTGTTCCAGTCTCTGCAGGCTCCTAAAGGACATCTGCTGCTGACAGAGGATGATAAATCAGCCTGAGGACACAAAGCCCCAGATAGCACTCAGTGAATTGCAAGGTCTCGGGCACCCACCAAGGCATCCTACTGCCTTGGTTACCTGTAGTCAGGGGGATGAATTTTCTCCTACTAATTGCTCAGATTCTTTACTTCATTCTGTTTCTTTTACCACACTCACTTCTTGTGGAGCTGGTTGTTAGCATGGCAGTAAAGTCCAGATATATACCTCTGCAGAACTGAGAGGTAAAGGAGCAGGTTGTTGGGGCAGCTGCTTTATTTGCAGGGGATGGTTAAACAGGCTCCCATTTCAGTTACATTTGCTGCAGGTTTCAATAGGCTCTAACAGCAGTCTAACACTCCAGACCCCACACACCTTCTGGGGTTCATGGGTGACTTTCCAGACCCAGACAGTATGAACTGCTTCTGTTTAAGCAGGTGAACGATGCCACTGAAGTACACCAGATGAATTGTGCTTTGTAAGCACCTCTTCTGGCATCACTGCCTGTATAGGCAGTTATCTGTAGCTAGCGCAGAGACATCTTCCTTTGGTCGGAAGAGCTGCACCCATCATGTGCTCGTTGCCTTTTCTGTAACGTCAACAATGCCTATGATTAAAGGATGTTAAAGCCATATACAAACCCTTTGAACTCATACTAGATGGTACTGGGCCTAGCTGGGTTGGAGCTTTCTTTTTGTGGATAAAACAGCATCAGGTGGAGAGTTTGACTGAAGCAATACACCTGTGAAACCATTAATAGGCTGGGAGGGAACACAGCCATGACAGCTGATCCAAATTGGCCAGGGAGATGTTCCATACCATGTGATGTCATGCTCAGCATTAGAAAGGGAGATAGAGGGCTAGTGGCTTCTGAAGTGTCTATTGTTTAGAGGCAAACTGTCTGACTCATGTGGGGAGGAGTGATTTCTTTTTTTTTTTTTCTTTCTTCACACCTTTTCCTTACCTATTAAACTGTCTTTATTTTCACCCATGAATTTTCTTGCTGTTTTTCTTACTATTTTTTTTGTTCTGCTGTCTTGCTGAGGCTGGGAAAGTGTGAGTGAGTAAAAAGCTCTGTGGGTGCTTATCTGCTATCTGGGACCAAACCACCACACCAAGATAGAACAAGGCATTAGATGTGCTAGTTCAAATGTTGGAGTATGCTTCTGCTTGAACGATGCACAGGATGAAGAACAAAAGAAACAAAAAACAGTCAGTAGGTTCATTGCATCTAACCTTAATGCATTTTTTTTATTATTTCTTTTTTCTGAACTGCCTATTTATCCTAATTTACATTATTGTGCAGTAAGCTAGTGTTTTGAGTGACTAATAGCGTTTGTGAACAGATATTTTCAGCCTAAATAAATAAAGCTATGCCCACAATAGCTAACGCTCAAATGTGAATAAGCTGTTGAGTGACTGATTTATCCTGTCTAGTGGGAAAATACACAGCTATGAAAAGAAATGCGCCAAGTCTCTGGCATACTGGCAACTCCAGGTTTGAAAACAGCACTCTGATTATCTTCGTTACCTTTAAATATTTTCTCTTCTGTTCCCTAGCTCACTTAAACAGTCCAGAGCTGTAGTGATTTTTGTCAGTGAGCTTGAAATGTAAATAGATTAAAATCCAAAATTTTAGTCAAGTGGTATACCGTCTCCCAAACACTGGGGAAAGTCCTATCTGAATGTTGCAGCTTGTGTCTACCCACACTCTCATTTCACCAGTATTTGCTTTTATTCTGTTACCTCTTAGCTGTATCTGCTGTACAACTATATTTTTAATGGAGACTTTCCATAGGAAAGAAGCATGTTGGTTTCCTACTGTGGACAAAATAGCTCATCCAAGGCAGACAACTGAAAACGGTGTGAAAGCAGTTAGAGAGGCCTTGATTTTATGAATGAATAACCTGAAATAGAACTGTTACTACTTGTTTCCTAGCTGTGCAGTCCACACACAACAAGAGGAGGATGTGTCCATTGTGCTATGTGAAGCAACTCCTAGTTGCACCATGGGAGTGAGTCCCATCACATGCTCTCACAGCTGCCAGAGTTCAGCTCTTCTGCTGCATGTTCTTTGGAGTTGAACCAAGGAGCTCAGTCTAGATTTTGGTATGCCAAAACATGGAGAGTCGGTTTAAAATACCCAAAACACCAAGGCTGGATGTTACGCACTACAGATGCGTATTATAACACTGAAGTCTTTATACGAAAGTCCTGAAATACAGGTATAGACTTGCTACTACATTTTTGGTCATGTTGCTGCTCTGGGATACTATGTAAAGGGAAGAGGATTTTTCCTTGCATTTTGAGGTGAAGTGATATTATCTGAAAACAAAGCAAGGGAAAGATGTTGACACCTGTTTGAACTATCATTTTAGTATCTGACATTTAACTGATGTAGTTGTGATTTAGGTGTTGAGATTTAAATCAATGGTGATATGTTTCTAAGGACTGTAGCACTGAAAGCAGTGTTCATATTGTGCATATAATTTTCAAAGTACTTTATTATTTTCTTCATATTAATGAATCTCATTAAGAACATGATCTTTCATGTTAGTGTTTGGGGCCATCTGTCGGGGCCCCTACAAGGCCACCAAATCCCACCAGTCCATAGGGATGCCTACATTAGTTCAGCATGCAAGCAAATTGGGCAGCAGCATAACAGGTAGTCCTTGGTGTTTTGAACTCTCATTGGTGCTTGTTAACAATCAAGCAGAGATGTTGATCTAACTAATGGCAACAAAGACATTTTAATGTGGATCCAAGTAATCCACATTACTTGGATCCAAATTAAATACCAGTCTGTAGAGGAAACAAGATAGAAATCAAACTAGAAAGAAGTCAGTCACTGTGACAGTCTAGCTTGCCCTCTGGTAAATATTCAAAACCATAACTGGTGACAAAACTTGAAAGAAATGAGATTTCAGTGTAATATTTGACAACTCGTACAAATTACAGAATACTAGCAGAGCAGATGTTTGTTATGTTTTTATGATAGCTTATCTTGTTCCAACTGCAATTACACTCAAGTGTGAGCAAGTCCCTTAGTCACGTGTCATCTTCTGTCTTTTCATCCTTGAGTACAAACTTGAAAATCTTAACTCTTGCTGTGATATAACCTTATAATATAAAATCTTACCTACTTTCTCTTTAATTGCACTGTCTTATCTCTTTAACTTGTCAACTTTGACAGGACATTTGTGTCTAAGTTTTTCTCTCCTCTATGTTTCTTATGTTGGGACTAAAGTGTGTCAGCTAGACCTGATGAGTCCTACAGTTACTTTATCGCTATTTGTTTTCCAAAACCAGTTAGAAACAAATTATAGACACTAATTAGAAAGCAAATTTTACTGTACAAAAGGACATAATTCTACAAGATTTAGGTCACATTTCCTTGAATTAAACTGGAAGTAGAACATAGTAAAGTTAACTGTGATCCAAGTTTTGAACTGTCTTCCTGTCATGACTAGTTCGTTTCTTGTTATTTGTGTTAATGTGGCTTTGAAATAACTCATGTCAAATAAGATTCAGTGCCGTTCATAGATTTAAGATAAGCCAATTTCAGACTTAATCATGGCACAACTAGTTTTCGGGTTTTTTTGTTTAGATTTCCCTGTAAACTAAGTCTTGATCAAAATGGGGTACAATTTCATGATTAAATTCAAAGTTTCCTTGAAATACCTGTCTATTATGAAAATTGTTGAACCCAATAGTTTGAGAAACGGGACATATTTTATATGACAACACTGTAGGTCTATAGGAAGAAAGCCAGATTAATCTGCTGTAGCAAGGTTTCTGTGGAATCAGAATTTCTGTCTGTGAGAAGCAGCGATATAGCACCCAGCCGTAGGAGGATTTCTGCAGAAAAATGAAAGACCCTGGGTGTTTAACTGCCAATGTCTGAAATTAAGAGCACTTGATTATCCTGGAAGGCTCCCTAGAACAAGGGACAGTGGGGAAAAAATACTGCTCTATTCTGGATATCCTGCTGTGGTACCAAAGGCATACATGAACATGACTGTTGGGATTCATTTGCCCAAAAATACATGTTCATATCTGTACAGGCTATTTAGATTCCATGTATGTGAATGCAGTGAAATAGACCTTTTATATTAATTCACCCAAAAGAAGTTCACCTTAGGATACACCTGTGTCTACAGATCCCATCCCATATATCAGACTATCCTTGAAAAGTCTTTACATTAACCTTGAGCAGTTCTGGATCTTTAAGCAACGTGGGTCATTAGCCTCTCTGCTTTGCAGTTTTTTGAGGGTTTGCCTGGTAGGAAAGTTTAGCAATTCTCTTATATGCTGATATAAGATTCTAACCTTTAGATTAGATTATTTAATTTCTTTTTACATATATTTGATATGCTCTCTGGGGGAAAGATATACCTCCAGTACATTCCAGGAAAAATAATTTAAAAATGCAGTTATCCTAAGCAAGAATCTTCCCTATACCAAATATATATATGGACTCTAGAAAGCCTGTTCATATTCTCAGCCTTGAGTAGTCATTCATAAAATTCTACCCTTAACATTTCTGAGATACCCGTAGGCTTCAAAGCCTGTTTATAGGATATATTCAGGAGAAAGACACGGATTCCTAATCTTATCTGAATACACAACCCTGCATTAGTCTAGAGGTCTGCAGATGTCTTTTAAGGAGGGGAATACCTTGATGATTCCTTCAGATATTTCTGAGATTTGATGGGACGTGCTTATCTTTCTTTGCTTCTTTTCATTTTAGAAGCTTTTTTTTTTCCTCCCTGCACAGCAGAAACTGTATAGGAGAAGAAGCTTCCCCTCACTGTGAATGAAGAAAGTCTGTACTAGGAGCTTAATTTCTTCATGGCTAGAGGAGGTAAAATAGCCCTTCTTAAAGATTTGTCTCAGTCAGATAGTATAAGTTGATCCTCCAGGCAGAGAGACAAAAGCATTAAAGAAGGAGCTTTATCTGCTCAAAATCCCATGTTTAAGGTAAAGCAAGTCACAGAGATGGAGCGAGTGACGGGACCCAAGGTGGGAGAAAAGTGAGACTGCTTCAAAAGACTGTTCACAGATGGGAGAAATGCAAGTGTCTGAGAAGCCTCATCTGGTTAGGACATACAAAGACCTGCACAAAACACTTACTCTACCTGCTGTTTCCAACACTCCCTTCCTTGCATCACTGTGGAGAAAACCAGCGTTAGCAGGTGGACTCTCCTACCCCAAATCATATCACCAGGAATTCTTTTAGAAAGAGCTCTTTTCCTTCCCCCCTGCAACGCACATATAAGAGCTAAACAGCAAGCTAAAGGTACATCAACCTAATGCCGTATTTTAGCAACAAATCTCCGACTTCTCCTGTTGGAACCACAAAAGATGAATGGCACCATCTAAGAACACGCACCCACCTGAGCCGCTATCTTGTGTTTGATGGCAGAGAGTAGCAAATAGCTCATAAGCCATATAAAAACAAGGCACACACACATACATACAGGTGGTACTTCCCTAGGCTCTTTTCCCAGATGCCAGTAAATTACAGTCTGCTCAGAGCAGTTTAACAATACTGGTCCAAGTATGCTGGAACTGTAAACAGTGTCTCCTCCTCAGGAAAAGTTTGTAAGCACAGAAGAACTATCTCCTTTCTTTATAAAGAGCTTCAAAGAAAACCAGAGGTGAATGGTACTATAAGGATGGAAACATCATCTGACAGCAGGATCAAAAAACTTAAATTATTTATATGCTAAGGAAAATACAACCTTGAGTGATGAGGAGAAACAAAGGACAAACATTTAGTCAGTACACTGGCAACCACCCCTCTCTGCTAAAAAGAAAGAAAAAAACCAGCCGGAACAGGCTGAATATTTGCAGGATAAGTGCTTACCACACCAGAATGGGCAGATTAGATGGGACCAGAGGTGACTGTCTCATCACGTCTTAAGCATTCAGTGAGAACTTTGTTAGTCCTTGCCTCTTCCTGAGTCACAAGATGAGAGATTGAACAATCTTGGAGGGTGAGCTCAGAATCAGGAGGAGTTGGATGATGTCCAACTAGGAAGTGCTCTATGAAATTGCTAGGCATATGGATACTTTCATGCAATGTACGTAAACAAAAAAAAGATTAAAGGAACTGAGCTATATCCTGAGCTTCAGTTTTAAACAGCTACTGAGTTTTGCCTATACTTGGTTTCAGGTTTTAGTTTTCTAATCTGATTTCTAACAACGAGATTAGACACTATGCAGTTAAGCATTTAAAAGCTTCCAGCTATATTGTCTCTTAAAACTACAGAACTAGTGAAACTGGCTGAGCGCAATTCCAAAAATACATGTAGAAATAGAAGTTTCTTTAAAAAACACTCCAACTACAAACTCACATTGGAGTTTATACAGAAGTAGGACACTATCCTCTAAGAATAATTAAGATATCACTGAAAAAATACAGGAACTGTAGCTGATGAAAAAAATGCAAATGTGGTTCATTACATGTTACTATTAAGTGGTACACTGAGAATAATGTTCCATAGATGTGTGCTGCAAATTTGGCAAACATTACAATTTGCTTGTAATGGTAATAGACAAAAATTCATTCTTAATTGTAATACCTTTGGCTAGGAGGGCAAAATAACTATCAACCATCTTGTAAAGGTTTTTATTGAAGCATAAATAATCTCAATCTTATTATATTTGATTGTTCTTGCTCATGAAAGTGTAAATGTTTTTGTGTGTGTGTGAATAATCCATGTAATGTTTCCTGAATGAACCTCCTAAACAGTAATATTTAAATACGGTAACAATGGGATTTAACTGATTATGTCACATGACCCACCAGCTCAATAGATGAGGAAACTCTGAATGCTCCTTTTTACAAATACACAGTCCAATACCAAATACTGGAGCTAGGTATCGCAGTTCACATACACATGGATATTGGATACTTCAAGGGACTTATAATGCAGCATAGAGCTCTCAAACATTTTCTTGCTAACAGGGTAAATCAATGTACATCATTCACTTCACTGATGTTTGAGGATCTGGACAAGAGATCTGATTCGTGTTAGGATATATGCTATAAAAACAGACTGTAAAAATGAAAGTTGTATTTCATGTCAGAGCACATGACAGGACAAAGTTTTGCCTAGACTATGATATTTGTAACATGATTTTCTTATTTATGCTAGAGGATTCAGCCTTGGGACAGCTAGAGGTTTTCATCAAATTAACTGAAGGATTACTCTGAGCTGCTTTTGTAAATAGAACTGTGTTATGTATAGTTTGTTAAAGATCTTTCTCTCCTTAAATCAGTCTAAAATGTTAAATTAGGGAACGACCATTTTTCCTCTGTAAAAAATCTGTTCTGGATTTCCAAATTTGGAAATATTTAACCTTACTTCTTACATAGTTTCATTGTGTAACCTCTGTCTGACACTGACAAAAGTAGGAGGTGGGGGGGACTGATTGCTGTGTATAAGAATCAAAAGCACAGAAACAACGAGGGAAATCCACAATTACTGGCAATCAGATTAGAGTGCTAAGATTTCACATACATTCAATGTGGAATGTGAATGGAATGTGGAAAATGAAAGGCTTGAAAAAATGAATGGGATGGATCTTAGAGGCATTTTATCATTTTAATTAATCCTACTGAGGCATTAGATGCTATAAAATTGTTGGAGAAAATATATTCTAAGAAACTCAAATCTATCTGCCCACCCAGAAGAAATGCCATGATTTTTAATTCAGCAAAAATCTCATTGATGTTAACTAGTTACATATGTTCTGTTTCAATAAACAGTTTCCAAAGATCATTTTAGAAAGTAAAAATCTTCCCAGTCTGTCACCTCATTCTCCAAAAGAGCCATTTGTACGCTGCTTTTGTTTGCTTTTGTCATCATGGTCATAACTGTAATTTATTATCACAAGTGTAATTTACATTATCTTTTAGTGTGTTTAGCATTTCAAGGACTCTGTGGCCTGTGCCACCAAAGAAAAACAGCGTGAAGGTGAAAATAGCACATGCAGCTGAAGAGACAGCAGATCCATCAAGTCACATCTAGGGTTCCCTTAATTTAAACACTTTGTTTCCAGAAATGGTATGCATGCCGTGATGTCCAGTCCCTATCAGGATCCAGTAACAGGTGTGTTCTTGACTCTCACTAATATGTTGGTTAAGGATTAGGGCCATATAGGTGTACCAGAAACTATGTGTATGAGCATACGTAAAATTAGGGTGGTGTAAGTCTCCCTCAGCTACTGGGTTTTGGGAGAGAATATATCTGTGTTATACAAATGGGCTTTTGGAGAATCAAGCTCTTTCATGATCTTGTCGGGGTTTGGTAGTATGAGGCTGCACTACAAAAGGTTCCCCATGTGTCAAGGACTGTGATGGTGGCAGATGCAGTTCATGAGAAAAGAGATCCAGCTGATACTCTGAGCAAGAGAGACATCACAGTGGAGTGCCTAAGAGTGAAGTTAGTCAGAAGAAACACCAGTGGCAATGGAAACGTAAGAAAGGTTTTTCCATCCAAGTCCCGTTCCCTTTCATGAAAAGGTACACGTAGGGAAGAGTCTTGAGGTGAAAACTGGATCCAGGCTTTGGGAGAGGCAGGAATTGTCCAGAGGGTTACAGAGACTTTGTCATAATGACAAAGTAATTAATAATAATTAATTAGAGGTATTAATACTATTATTTTCTTTCTCTGCATCTCTTAATGGTTGATTGCAGCATAATAAACACAAGTTTCCTCTGATCTTATAGGCTGTCCAGCATTTAGAGTGATCTCAGGATTGATAACACATTTCCAGCATCCCAGACCCAGGAAGTTATGGGTTACCATAAGAATACTTATTTATTTTCAAAAATCCTGCCATTCAATAGTCAGAGATCCCCAGAAGTATAGGATTTTCACCTTCCTTCAGCTGCAAAGTTTTCAAATGGAAAACCAGAGTTTGAACCCCTTTCCATAATACAGGGCAATGGATGGAAGACCCCAAACTGGAGAAATTTTGACCAAGGTCAAGAATACAAATCCTCAGTCTTTGTGAAGTAAATTAGAACTTAATTGCAAGTTGATGAAAACCAGTCTGCTCTGGCCTGATACAAGCTTATATTATGTTCACTTTGTTTTTTTCTCTTCCCCTTTTTCCATTATTATGAAATATGTGTAACCAAGATGTTTAACCAAACACTCCAAAAGCACTTGCAAGCAACTGATTTCAGATAGTGCTCATACTTTCATGACTCTTAGGGTCATTTATCTCTCTCTCCCAGTTCTCTGTAACTCCTCCAGAGTTAATGAATTTAGCATTCACATTCTACTCTCTTTCAACTTATTCCACCACAAAAAAAAAGAAAAAAAAATATATCCACATCCTCGAAACCTGCAAATAAAGCATTACATTAATTTAAAAAGAAGAACAATTAATTGATGCTCAGTGTTCATTGGTCAATTGTGTTATGGACACATAGCCAGATCTGATGTTCATTGGAATAAATGGAACTTGATAAAAATTCCGAGAGCCACAGAAAACCAATATATTAATGGAATTAGATCATCACAGTTCAAAGTATACCTCAGAAGACCTTTTGACTCATTAAGTATTTTTCCCCATGAAGGCAGAAACAAATTTAGATAAACTTAAAATGCAGTCAGAGTAATAGAAAACTCTGACCAAGTCTTGAGCAAGACATTAATCCTACACATTTAATTTAGAACCCAGTATGGTGCTGCCACTCTCAGCCATCATACAAATAGAAGTGCAAGTTTCAAAGATGTTAAACTTACATGTATCACAGTTACAGACAGAGTTATGATGAACATTTTTTCTGATCTGCTGTGATACCACAACATTCAGTATCCCTTAAATATTTCATTTCAATTATGTAGCATGGTGGCGTAATGTTTCGTACTGGAGAGATAATGAAAAACTCAGGGGAATGAAAAGGAAATTAAGGGGAAAGGATGTGCAAAAAAGAAAAGGCATACAACATGATGTAAAAAACCTTTCTGGCTTACCTGAACTCAAATGTCAAATACACTATTTCTAATGTTTCTAGGTCCTCCTGCTGTTAGTCTTAAAGTCTGATAATCCTAAAAACGTAGGCTGTAAAAAAAAACCAAACAAACAAACAAAAAACTTTTTAAAATTTCAAAAGCATCAAAAGCTTAAAAATATTTAAGTTTGTTTTAATATGGTCATTATATAAGTGAACAGATACTTCATTAGGGAAGTATATTAACTCATACAGTACCTGGACAACAAACATGCTAGTAGTTTGAAAATCAATCCTTGGTCCCCTAATGTGGGATCTAATTTTCCAAAATCACAAACCACTTTTGCCTATCTCCTAGCAACTGCTAGAAAGCCTAGCAACTGCAAGGTTTTTTTATTTTTTTTTAAATCACTTCACAGAGTAGATTCTTTTCTGTGATTGCATAAAGAAATAAGAAGCCTTTAGAGCCTCTGGAGGCTTTCTCAGCTCCGTTGTATGGAACTGTATTATGTTTGGATAACTGTATACATCTGCTCCATACAGTGCTGCTACAGTACATTACTGTAACTCAGATGTACTTAGGCAGCTGAAGGAAGTATTCAAAATGGATTTAAGTTTGAACTTCTGAATGTGCAAATCCTTACAATGAAGAGATTCCAGTCTGTCCCTCATGGCAATCCAGGCAAACTCCTGGCCAGATAACACCCTCCTTGTTTCAGCAGCGAACAGACATCCAGGAGACCCAGATGGGTTTAACAAATGTAACTTGTATGTTTTTTAAAGGGGGAAGAACTGAGTAAGGTAAAGATGACCCTACTAAGCCAGAAGATACACCGCCAGACACAGACTGGTACAGCCACAGGGAGAACTACACAGCCTCTTCAGGTCACTGCTTGGATGTCTGCATGGGAAGATCTCTATTCAGAAAAGAATACTTTGGGAAATAAGCTGTATCTCTGCTTGAAGTTGTTCTTCTCCTGAAAATACCAGAATTTTAGCACAGAAACTTTCATAGGTTCCCAGAAAACAGTAAATGGAGTGGAAAGGCTATTTGCTGTCATCATTACAGGAAAGCTGATGGACACCTAGAAAACGATGGCCACATAGGCTATAGAGGTTTCAGTCTTTTCCATATACTCTGTTTTAGTTAATTTCTAAAATAATTATTTTATTAATAATTATTATATAATTATATTATTAATAATTATTTCCTATGTGATATGAACTCAGAAGATTAAACCAAAGGAATGTGAGATGAAGATGAGTTCTCTGCAGGGGTAAATGAATCCATTGACTGGATGGGTACTGCTTAAGAACAGAGATGAATTCTGAGAGTGTTCCGAGGGTTAAAATACACTAAGAAACTGAAAAACTATGTTTTCACTTATAAAATACATAATTTGACACAAAGGACACGTATCCTGTTATGTCTTAGCCTCTGTGTGCAATGAAGCAGCATGCTTCCTGGCTTTCCACTATCTGTCCTTTCTTTTTATTATAACGCAAGGATTGTCAAACAATTTTCCTAACTTTTGTTATTTTGTGTCATTCATACATACATATTCAAATTAAGGATGTCTAGTCAGTACTGTAACTTAGAAAGGCTCTACAGGAGTTTTCTAAGGGATTTTTTCTACCTAGCAATTCAATATTAAATAGATTGTCAGTATAAAAGTCTCAAAAACATCTTCACATGTCTGTTTTTTCCTTATTTTTCCACTAGAGAGGTATCTGGTTTTTATTCGCTCTGGTCTGGTTGAATGAGTCCTTTTGTGTTATAAAATGTATAGGGGGAAAAAAAAGGCTGAATAGTGTCCCACCCATTCTTTCTGGTTCTTAATTCAGTCCTCTGAAATGATTCAGACCTCTCAAATAGTTCTCTGTTCACTTTCAATTCTTGTTTTGAAAAACTTTTGTTCTTTATGCAGTATATAATGATATACTTAATTCCATGCATGTATCTGTCTACCTACAAAAAATATAAACAAAGTAGTAATGCTTGAGCCAAAAAGTTCCGAAAGACATACCAAAAAACAATCTTATCCCACATAAATATTGGTAGAATACTCACCTAAGTATAAAGGTCTGATTTTTTTTTTTTTTTGGGAACCACTTTGTGATTAGGTAGAGGCTATATATTGGTCAAAAATTAGAGAAAAAAAGGATAACATTTGAAATATATCTAAATAAGAGAGAGCAATAGGTCATGAAAATTGCAATATGTTTTTTGGAAAGTCTTTTCATGCCTACATGTCTATTAACTCAGAAAAGATGTGTTTAGGTCTTATAATCTAAGATTACTGCAATACTTCAATATTTTTTACCACATCAGAAAATAAAGATACACCTTGAAATATGAGTAGTTTCACTATTGCAAATCTCTATTATCACAAACAATGGGTCAGTGAGTTTAATTCTAAATGTTTTTCCATTACAAAGCAGAATGGGATATGGATGCTTTATCTCATCTTCATTAATTCCCAGGAAGAGTAGCAGTAGCAGGCTTGAGAATATACCCCTACAGTTCTTGAAGGGATCATGAGTAGAAGGGAAATTTTGAATAACCTTATAAGCAGATGATGTTTTGCTGTCTGCTTCTAATTCTATCGTGTCTGCTTTTGCTGAGAGTCTTTGACGTTTTGAGAGACTGCCGATTTGATCACGCTTTATTTTTTTAATGTAGACATTCTGTTAAAGGGATGCACTGTACTGATAAGGAAACAAAAACAGTGTGCGCTGCCTTCTGCATCTGTACGTTCAGGAGCTGGCAAGACTCCTGCACATTTTTTTCCTCCAAAACCACGGAGTGCACCTGCAGAAATTATGCATCTGCATTAAATTCTGATAACACATCTCACAGTTGTTCACTTTGTTTTCCACCAGAAGCCTGTAAATACGGAGCAGGGGTCAGGAAAAAATGGATGCATGACAGCGAGAACACGTAAGTCCTGGAGTGAAGGAGAAACTGAACTACTGGCATCCCACAGAGTGGAAAAGGAAAAGATGCTTACTAGAAGTGTGTGTCGAAGATTTTCATGGATAGGCCCCGCTAACAGTGTAGTGATTTGCCATCCTGGCATAATTTCTTTTTATCTAGGGAAACAACTACTTCTGGGAAAAGTAGCTGGAGGTGCCTTCAGAAATTCAACAAGAACTCTTTCTATAGATAAGTGTATGTGACCACCAGGGACTAAGCTGTCTCCAAATGCAGCAGTCTTTATAGCAGCAATATGCCCCTGATCACGGCTATACTGTCTCTGGTACACTGCAACTCTGAGTCACAGCTTTTTTTTTTTTCCTTCCCTTTTTTTTTTTCCCTTTTTTCTCTTTCTTTTTTTTCCCTGAGCTCAGCAGGATTTGAGAAATCTTATCCAACATGTAGAAGCCTTTCCCTTTGCAGAGCTATTGCCGACATCACAACTACAGACTTGTAACTTCTGCTGACTAGAATCAAAGAATCACAGAATCATAGAATCATTAAGGCTAGAAAAGTCCCTTAATATCATTAAGCCCAACCATCAACCCGACACCACCATGCCCACTAAACCATGTCCCAAAGTGCCACGTCTACATGTTTTTTGAACACTTCCAGTGATGGTGACTCCACCACTTCCCTGGGCAGCCTGTGCCAATGCTTGAACACTCTTGCAGCAAAGAAATTTTTCCTAATATTCAATCTAAACCTCCCCCAGTGCAGCTTGAGGTCTTGTTGTGTTGGGAGAAGAGACCAACACCTACCTTGCTACAACCTCCCTTCAGGTAGTTGTAGAGAGCGATAAGGTCTCCCCTCAGCCTCCTCTTCTCCAGATTAAACAGCCCCAGTTCCCTCAGCCGCTCCTCATAAGACTTGTGCTCCAGACCCCTCACCAGCTTCATTGCCCTTCTTTGGACGTGCTCCAGCAACTCAATGTCCTTCCTGTAGTGAGGGGCCCAACACTGAACACAATATTCAAAGTGCAGCCTCGCCAGTGCCGAGTACAGGGACACAATCACTTCCCTACTGCTGCTGACCACGCTATTTCTGATACAGGCAAGGACGCTGTTGGCCTTTTTGGCCACCTGGGCACACTGCTGGCTCATGTTCAGCCGGCTGTCAACCAGCACCCCCAGGTCCTTTTCTGCCAGGCAGCTC
>NW_010558552.1:0-4369 GCF_000687285.1 Phaethon lepturus
CTGCCGCTCCACGGTTGGATACGCCGTCCATGCAGCCGCCCCGCCGGGGAGAGCGTGCCCTTTCAGAGGCACAATCAAGTCCCCAGTGTTTCCACTCATCGCACACACGCGCAGTTGCTAGACACACAGAATCACAGGATCATTAAGGTTGGAAAAGTCCTTTAAGATCATCAAGTCCAACCGTTAGCCTAACACCACCATGCCAACTAAAACATGTCCCCAAATGTCTTTCTTGTAGTGAGGGGCCCAAAACTGAACACACAGTATTAGAGGTGCGGCCTCACCAGTGCCAAGTACAGGGGCATCACTGCCCTCGTCCTGCTGGCCATGCTATTTGTGCTTTCTGCTACCTCCGACCACTGTAAGACAGGGACCTCATTCCTGCCCGGATGAAAATGTTGGGTGGAGTAGCAGCGTCATAAGGAATGACCATTTCTGTCAGCAGGGCTTTGATCACCAAAGGGATCCTTGACACTAGGAGCAACTGAGGGGGCCTTGTGCTTGGACTTCTACACCAGAAAGGGTCTTAAAGTCCTTGATTGCAGGGTAGATATTAAATTGCTCCACCATCTGGAGAAGTTACTTAAAAAGGAAAACCCCCCACCAGCAGTGATGCCTGGGCTTGGGTAGACAAACCACTTCTATAAACACCCTCTCCATACATCTGTCCTCTGAAAGAAATATTTCAACAATAAGGTGCTTGATCATAGTTAAGCTACTGGAAGGCAAAAAGACTCATGACTGTGCAATATGTTCCCTGCTTTTAACACTGAGTCAAAGCCTCTTCATGTGGTATCCACTGTACTCAAGTTCTGCAAAGATGAAGGGCTTCCAGGAGAACCTGTGCTAGTGTCTCCTAGATGAAATTAGTACAGTTCAAAATCTCTACTTATGCAGAGTAATTATATGTCAGGCATGGACAAAAAATCCTTTAGAAGCATGCAGCATGAATTTCCCACTGGATCCTTTAGATTATCTTACCTACCAGTTCACAGCCCCAGCCAGCGCATCGGGCAATCAGGCCCTTCTGTTGTTTGTGGCACATATTTTAGTCTTACAGGCTTGTAAGACCAAACCAAGGGTTTGGTCTCACTGCAGTCTCAAGGTTCAGTGTAAGAGGTATCTGAGTGAAATGTGATGGTCTGCAATACAATGGGAGACCAGACTAATGGCCTCAGCGGTGTGACCCCATACAAGTGGATCTATAAAGCAGCATAGTTGCTGCTGAGGACCTGATGTCTGTACTGTATGTATTGCAGGACGTTTCACTTCAGAGTAGTTCTTCTCTGGACCTGTGGACTGAATACTCATTAGTGGCTGGAATGCATTAAGTGAACCGCTGGAGCACATCTTCTGTTTTGGTTTTATTCAAAAGTAGTCCAGCTTGCTTTTTGAAACTGTGTCAAGTTCTAAAGCACAGCACAGTATCAGTCCAGATGATCAGGAGATCTACTTCTAAAATACACTCTTCATCTGAACTTCAGTGCTACTGTAGAGGCACCCTTAGTGTGCAAGTCTCGCTGGACTTGAGCTTTGTAAGCTCTCAAAGGCAAGTTCCGCTGTGTGGAGCTCCACAGCATGACTAATGACATACCCATGCACAGCCTTGTGTCCTGTGATCAGCCTCTGACAGGAAGGGTTTGGGGCTGTCTAAGCCTTAGGCAGTCTGTCCCCTACTTTTCTAACTGTACCTCCTCCTGTGATGTACAGGAACTCACTCCTTGGGTCACCTCTATGTCACTAGTAAGGCACCATAGACATTAACACTCGCTGAACTTAACTTGATAACCGCCATTCTTGGTTTGGCTTTTAGTCACATATATTTAAGCATCCTCCAGGGTTACAGCATCCTCAAAACTTTTAAAAAAGTGAAAAACTATCCAGGCTTTTTGGAGCTCCATTTGAATCCTTTCAGTTCTATTCACCACTCTTCCAAAAAAATCTCAGCAAAGCTCACAGAAAATCTTAACTTTACATATAAAGAAAAACTTCCACTCAGTCTTGTATGCCAAGGTGAAAGTCTAAATGAAGCAGAATGTATAAGCACTCTTATTCCCCAATTTTTTTCTTCAGTCAAGAAAATCTCAAGGCAGGCTAACTAACATGCCAGGCTCAGCCAAGCTTCTTCCTGGTCAAAGACTCTTCTTTATAACACATTTCTAGACCTTTGAAAGGAAATGCAACTCCTTTGTGGGTGGGTTCTTTGCGCCTGTGGCCTTTCTAAAGAAATATCTGTTGAATCTCTGGACAACATTATAATAAGGGCTAATTAGATTGTAGGCTGCCATTAGCCTTTATGTGCTACTGTAGACTTTATACTCCCTGTCCATTGAAAGGCAAGCAGCAAAGTCTTTTGTGACTGTGGTTGAAATGGGTTTGCGATGGCTTGTATTTTCCTTTGGATTTGGTCTTAATTTTTTTCAGCAAAGTAAAAATGAAAAGTTTACTAATTTTGGCTTTATACTTTATATTGCTTTATACTTTATATTGCTATATGAATGCAACTTTTTGGTACTTTTTTAAATGTTTACATTTCAGGGTTTTGATTAAATGCATAAATCGTAGTAAGGTAGACTATAAACATGTAAAATAAACATGTAAAACATGTAAAATTCAGTGTTAGCCCATGATTTTGCATATCCTGTTGTTTAAATATTTGTTTTTATGTAAATTGTGAAAAGCCTCAAATGAATTTTCTTAAGTCACATACTGTAAGTTTATTTCAAAGTGGGAGTTTGACATGGGTCATACTTGTCATTGAGTAGAGCTGAGAAATGGCTTTAGAAAGGAGAGAGAATCCAAAGCACTGGTGTGCCTGGGGTGGGAGATGTTAATAAATGCTGCCTACTACAGCAGGGGGAGAGCAAGATGCCTAAAAATCTGTCAGAGAACTGAGTGGGAAAAAAGAACTAAAAAGGTGTGTTTCCCATCCAATTGTTAATGCAAAATGAGCAGCATGATGGTTTTGCTACTTGGCACCTTTGCAGAACAAAGTGTAACACCTCGGAGTCCAAGTTTTAATCTTTTCTATGCAGGCTAGCAGATGAGAATGCTTAAGAGTTTTTTGGTGGTGGGTATTCCTGTTGTTGGTTTTTTTGTTTTTTTAAAGGAATGACATTTGAATTTCTGAACAGCATTGTACTTTGTGAATATCAAAGATACTGGTGAAGGATCTTTGAGAGATGTTTTGACACCCATGAGGTGCCTTTTCTTAAGCAATTGCTTTAAATGAAAATGAGTTATTTACAAGGAATTGTGCCACAAACAGTTGCCTCCAAAGCAATAATAATAAGCATAATAATGCATGCTTGAACTCATAGGAAATTGGTAATACTGCCTCATCACAATGTGTTCATGGCGATGCACCTGATATTGCAATTTCTAATATTTGAGACAGAGTGTACAAACTGTGCCAAGGTAAGTGTACTTGGATGCGTGGGAGTGTGACTCCCACATAAGCAGACATGCAAAAATTAAGCTTTCTTGTAATGAACATAGGTGAAATTATTGAAACATTGCAAGTTAAAAATCAACAGGAAATTATTCTAAAAAAGCTTGCCTGTGCCTAAGAGAAGAGTTTTTAGAAACTCTCAGTTGATATGTATATATTTAATATATAGCTCCTCAGTTGGTTGAACTATCACTTGGGTAGTAACTGGCCTTACATATCAGAGGAGGATTCAATTCAAAATCTTTGGTAAAGACAGTTATCTGCTGTAACTGGGCCGATTGTTAATACAACTAATAAAATTCAGGCAAGTTTTTATTTCTTGATTTACTTTGAAGAGATAGAAATGATAAAAATTGAAGGATGGAGAAAAAAATATAATAAAAATGAAAATACCACATTTATACCAGGTATAAAAAGCAATGTGTTCTGGAGCTACTTGTTTGTATGATGACTGATTATTGCCAATTTAGTTTCAAGTTTAGGTTTAAGAATTACAGTGAAGTTACCAATTTGGCATGTTTTGTACTAAGTAGTCTACTATACATATATATATATATATGTATTTAACAGTGGGAGATAGAGCTGGAGCAGACATGACCAGGAGATAAGTGGAACAAAGTTTGGGGCAGCTGGAAATTCATTCATCCTCTCCGCAAGTTAAACTTTGCTTTATCCATGAACTTTCTTGCTGTAAAGGAGAAATGAGCAGATTTCATTGCTGCATTCATCTTTCCTGTTAAGTTAGAATTTCCCAAAGTGATGATTTTATAAAGAAAAAGCCTTATGGTACAAATCAGGAGTTTTGAACATGTAAGGGAAGCAGGTTAACTTTTCTTCACATTTGGATTGGATATGTTGTGTGCAACAAAGCTGTTTCACCGTAAGGATTTTATATCTTAATTTCCTGTGCTTCCTGCT
>NW_010558552.1:4400-8917 GCF_000687285.1 Phaethon lepturus
GAAGGGAAGGCAGGTAACAGGCCTCTGAGGTGCAGAAGAGCAATACTGACCGGGAGTATTCTACCTGCCCGCAGATGATGTGGTCCCCTGTAAACCACAGCAAACATCCTTCTGCCGTAGCGTGCAGTCTCACAGGGGGATGTAGCCTTTGGGAAATGGTTTAGGTATATGCACCGCACGTATAAATTATAAATTACCTGCTGTCCTGTTTTAAGAGCTTACCCCTTACATTGCATCCATCTACCATCAAGGTAGGATATGCAGTATTGTTTAGGAGTATCAGTGAACAGCAAGAAGGCAGAACCGCGTTCCATGGGGAAATATGAGTCAGTTTCTAATTCATTTAAAAAAATGTGCAAATTTCCCCAAATAATTATAAAGCCAAATAATTGTAAATTACCCTGTGTGTAACTGATACAACAAGCATTACCAGGTACCTTTAAAACACATGAAATTCCATCCAAACATAAGAAAACACTGTTTACTGTCAAGATGGTTGAACGTGGGCACAGTTTGCCCAGAGAGGCTGTGGACTCGACATCTGTGGAGATACTCAAAACCCATCTAGACACAGACCTGGGCAACCTGCTGTAGCTGACCCTGCTTGAGCAGGGGAATTCAACTAGATGGTCTCGAGAGGTCCCTTCCAATCTCAACGATTCTGTGATGCTGTAGTGTAAACTGAGGTACATATGTGACTAACGCATAACTCACCAAGCCTGCCTCAACCTTCTAGATTATCTTGTTAAAATGAGCTCTCTGGTGGCTGAAATTCCCTAGATGTATCACCATGCTACCTCCTCTGAACACCTGGGCAACGGGGTTAGAGGTGGGATCAGAAACAAGGAGTAGGAATGATGCAGGTGCCCCACACCACTTCTGTTGCTTGCTTGCATAGAAGAGTTATATAATTGATAATTTGTGCTGGAGACTTAATATGTGTATTTTATTAAATGAGTTGGAAGAAATCTGTACGCCTAAATTGCCGGTCAGAGGTTGTAGAATTGTTTATCTGTACCCTACCTCTACCCCAAATTCTCATCCACAAAACTGAACTAGTAAAACTTCCTGACTTGTGTCCTGACTGAAAATTCATCTCAGCAAGCACTATTTCTTAATTTATTTTAAAATCATAAATATGTAGTTATACTTCATCCAGTTACATCTTGGACTTCTGAAGAAACCCAAAATATTAAAAAACAGTATTTTCTTAAACAAACAAGAGATTCTTTTCTGTGACAACTAATGGGCAGCACTGGAAAGCAGAGTAAACGTGAAGTATCTTCTACTGTGAATGGGTGAATAATTTTCTGGTTCGGCTGCAGTAAGGTTTAACTGATCAAGGGAGAGCAGCAATGCGCATCTCATCTGACAGCCAGAATACATAGGGCGTTTCATGCCGTAGCAGGGAGACAGCACTGGCTAGCAAGGACAATAGTAACCAAATTCCCATCTGAAAGATTTGGCATAGACTTTTTTTTTTTAACTGGTTTGGCTTTGATGACTTTGCAGAAGCCTATATTGCATTTGGGCTGCCAAGCAGCCCCTGCCGTCATCTGCTAGCCCCCCTGCAGGAGATGCTTATCGTTGCCAACTCCTCCTCTCTTGGTAGGAGTGACTCTCGGCAGAACGCCACGCTTCTGGCTTTTTACTGTCTGCCAGACAATACAGCAGTAACCAGGCTCTCTCCATCACCAGCTGGAAGCGGTTGTTCTATCTAATTTTTATTCTAGTGGTCATCCTCAAAATGTCTTTTACACAACTAGTAGAAACCGTGTTGTTTTCAGTATGTATCCTTCCCTTTGATACAACCTGCTGCTGAAGGCTCACGTTTCTCTGGGCTAACCATGGCAGGGGATCTCTACCATACTGTGATGATATTGCACTACAGATGGATCCATGGGATGGTTTTCCTGGATACTGATACTTTTCTTTTTGGTCCTCCATGTACCAAAAATGTTTGGTCAAAGCTGATTCATATTCTGGAAAAGTAGAACATGAACAAGAAATCTTCGGGTAAGGTATCTTCATGTCTCCGGAGTATCCTTTTTTCCCCTGCCTCCTCCCTCTTTAGTTCAGTCCATGGCTATGCTGATGGATTAAATCCCTTCCTTCTTCACTCATTTACGTTATTCCAGCCTCCTTTCAACTCTTGTTCTTAGATGCACAAAGCCACTGTGGAGGTAGTAGATGGAAAACTATTTCTGTAGTTTCCTCACTTACTAATCTGCCACGTGTCTGTATTTCCATTACTAAAAGGCTCTTCTAGAATCAGCTTGAAAACAAAAAATCCACAATAAAAACCTGAAAATGTGAGTGAAAAATATGACATACACACGTATTGATGTGATACAAAAAAATGAATTGCAAACTGGGTTTAGGGAAACAACCATGAATAACTTTCTCTACTGTTTGTTCACCTTTTTATACTTCTATAGTCTGATGATCATTTGAGATTAATTGCAGAGGATAGAATGATAATATGCTTTAAAGGAGAAAAGTAGGGGAGAAGCAGGAGGTCTAGAACAACCTGCAGAAAGAAACCAGCTGGACACTATTGCATATGTGAGCTCTTAGATAAATCACCACAAACACATGTGTAAATAAATGAACACACTGAAATGCCTTTGGACTTTCTCACAACCACCTTTTTATGCATCATGATTATTGCTACTCACTTGCTGGAACAAAAATAAAAATCAAAATGTTTTGAGACAGCTACATCATGGGAATTTCTCTACAAGTGAATGGAATAACCATCATCTTTGCTTTCCTGAGTGGCAGCACTGTTGCACAATATACATAACCACTGCAGAGGACACGCTGGAATAATGGGTTTTTGCAAAGAAAAACTAGTACTTAATATCCTTGGGAAAAGTTTGGCTGCCACAGCTCCTGCCCCCGAATCTCAGACTCACCAGCTGAATAGGCTAACCGCAAGTCACTTTGCCATTGTTTTCTGTTTATAGAAGGAACACAATGGTATACACTTCACAGATGCATCATGAAGAGACAGCAGTTTAAGCAGATGTGAAGCAGCATTATTACAAGGCTTAGCAGTATGATTAGCAGCTAATAAAGTGCAATCGCATAAACCAGAAGAAGAGGCTGAACTGGGGTGTCTTTGCTGGAAGTAATGTCGGAGACTGTAAATATAATTAGGATACATTTGAAAGCCTTTAGGTGCCTTTTTGGAGCATATTAGCTGGCAAATCTGACTAGTTGCTCTAGTAACTGGCAATTGCTATGGATAATTGAAAATGCACAAGACTTCAATTTTTTTGCCAAAATATTCACGTGAATGGGGGTGTAAAAAGTCCTGTTTATTAACATTTTGCAAAAAATATAGCTAATTTTCAAGTGTCTTCAAGTCTCGCATGTAACTTATGCAGCCACTGACCTATCAGCTTTATCATTTATGAGCAGACCAGATGGCACACTGGGGTTCAGAACCCAATCTAAATCCTTGGAAGACTCCATTTAATTTTGGCTGGTTTAGATTAATCACAAAACTGTCCCCTCTCTTTATTTTTTCTGAACCTAAGCCGTCCAAGGTTTGAGAGGGTTTTTTTATTTTGGCTTTGTTTGTTTGCTGGTGGCATCCTAATATAAGAGATGTCCTTCTTATCAGAGTAAATGATATCATGAATGTTTCCAACAACGACTGGAGAAAGGGATTTTTAAAATTTCAGACATTCCTGATGGAAGCTGAGGAAATTACATGTTTTTCACCTTGTGACTGAAAACATATCCAAGTGTGTCTGTTATCTTGGTAAGGGATTCACTTTGGGACTACAGCTTGCTGCTTATGATAGAACTGAACAGATATTGTGGATTCAGTTGGAAGAATTCCACAAGTTTCTTTCAGGGCCAACATGCCTAGTTAAAACCTTATTAACTTATTAATTATGATGTGTCTCTTGGGAATTACTGGTCTGTGATGAGGCTAGGGTGTAATGTAGGTGAATGCAGACGACTAGCATTCAGCGTTAGTACAAATTGTAAATGGTTATCTAAGTCTCTGTCCTGTTTTCAGCCAGGATAGAGTTAATTTTCTTCACAGAAGCTAGTGTGAGACTATGTTTTGGATTTGGGATGAGAAAATGTTGATAACGTGCTGAAGTTTTCAGTTGTAGTCAAGGACGGTCCAGCTTCTCATGCTGGGCTGCCAGCGAGCAGGCTGGGGTGCACGGGGAGCTGGGAGGGGGCACAGCCGGGACAGCTGGCCCAGGCTGGCCACAGGGATATTCCATACCATACAAAGTCATGCCCAGTATATAAAGCTGGGGCGAAGAAGGAAGGCGTGGAGGGACATTCGGAGTTATGGCGTCTGTCTTCCCAAGAAACCATTACGCGTGATGCAGCCCTGCTTCCCTGGGGATGGCTGAACTCCTGCCTGCCCGCGGGGAGCGGTGAATGGATTCCTTGTTTTGCTTTGCTTGTGTGGGCGGCTTTTGCTTTCTCTATTAATCTGTCTTTATCTCAACCCATGAATTTCCTCACTTTTACTCTTCCGA
>NW_010558552.1:8938-14433 GCF_000687285.1 Phaethon lepturus
GGGGAGTGAGCGAGCGGCTGCGTGGGGCTTAGTTGCCGGCTGGGGCTAAACCACGACAGTCTCTATGAACTCAACCTTCTTAATGCAGAAGTCATCTTTTTAAGATATTTAACATACTGGGAACACCAAAGTACTATGTCTTTTCCACTTATTTGGTAGAGTTCTATCCTTCATGAAGAAATGAGCATGCCTAAATAAACCTGTACTACATTTGTTAGAATTGGTCTATAAGCCATTTCCTGATTCAACTAACCATCTAAATTTGTGTCCAGTTTTAACATCTTCTGTGGGTCTCAGGAGAAAATTCGACCCTTCTTCTTCTGAATTTAATGATACAGCTTCCACTGATAATGATACATGATCAAGCTTGAGCTCATGTAACTTATTTATTCAAGGCCCGTGTTCTGGCATCATTAAAACATTAAAACCAATGCATAGAGTGTAATTTCTGTGCCACAACTGGAACACAATACATTTTGAGTAGCATCATTCTTCTCTCAGTATGAGCAGATATTCTTAGTTTTCACTAATGTGCCAGTAAGTTGAAAGGGAAAAGAAATAAATGAGCAGAATATTAAAGCAAAACAGAAAGCAGCTCAGAATGAAAGTGTGCATGCAAATGAAAGTCTGTGATAGTGGCAGGAAGTAATGGCATCCTCAGTCCTCTGCCTTTTTTCCAGGTTTTGCATTATTGTCTAAAATTATAGCGATGGATAAATAATTTTCACAAAACCAAAACAGAACCCAGTGTTATTAGGTTGAGCAGATATACCATGTGGAGTTTGTTACCATTTGCTAATTTTCAATTAATTTATTAAGATCAGCTCTCATTTTTTAATTTTGAGTAATCAGTGTCACTCTGTTATGAAAGCACCTCTGCAGTCTAGACAGTACATACTCATTTGTGTGATAAATAATGGATAAACACTGAGTGTGCCATTAGCCGTTAATGCAGTAGATTGATTCCCTGCAGCACATGCTCTCCATCCTTGTTTTAGCACTTATGCCACCTGTCTCTTGCACTTACTGCACGATGCTTCAATAATGCGAATGGGATTCCCTGATCATTCTTAATTTAGCTCATTTTTATCATCTCATAAGTAAATTGGCATTGCCATGACAGATGTGCAAATCAAAAGATGCCTCACTACTACCTTTATGATTGCTATCACCACTCTATCCAGCGTTTTTAGCACAATACAGATTACTTGTGGATAACCAAACAGAATCAGTAGACCTATTTTCTTTCCACAGATTTCCATTTTAGCACATCACTACTGCATTGGCCAAGTGGCTGGGACAAATATAAGTTATTTCAGGTCTCTGTTCCCATTTCCTCCAGCTGTAGGAACAGGGATTCAAACAGATATCAGTAAGTCACCAGGGCAGGTTGGCATTCAACCAGGATTTTGAAGGAACTCAAATGTGAAATTGCAGAACTGCTGGCCAAGTTGTCTCACAAAGCTATAGAAAGGGCCACTGTGCCAGACTGCCAGTGAATCTTCCATCGACAAAAAGGGCTCTAAAAGAGGTCTGGGGAACTACAGACCAATATATGACTCCATTCTTCATTAGGTAGTAGGGTATATCTTACAGAGTAAGATACTTGATCACATGGATAAACAGCACCCTTTGGGAAGAAGTCAGCATGGCTTCTGTAAAAGGAAAGGCCATCTCAGTCACTGGCTGAAGTTCTGTGAGAGCAGTCAATAAGCACGTAGGTAAAGGGTATTCAGGGGACTTAATATTTTTGATTTTCAAAAGATCTTCCACACAATTCCACACCTTACAAAAGGTTATTTTCCATGGGGATAGAGGAGATGTTCTTTTATGAGCTGGAAGCTGGTGAAAGGATTGGGCATACAAGAGTTCGATCATCACTGCTAAGGGTGGGGTGAATCACCGGGGTTCAGCGATTTTCAGTTTTACTCAACACCTTCATCAGTGACATGGAATAGGATGTATGCAGTGAATTCCCCAAGGCTCCTTTTTGGGCAGTGAAATGCAATGTTAATATTAAGGAACACCAGAAACAACTTGCCAAGTTGGGTGAGCAGGCAAGCAGGTGTCATACTAGCTCCAGTGCAGACTCTACAGAAAAATAATCTAAACTCCATGTCTGCACAACGTGAACTGAAAAGTTGTAACTCAGAAAAGAGATCTTGGAGTTTCCACTGACACTTCCTTGAAGTCATCAGTTCAGTCTGGGGTAGCAGCCAAAAAAGCCGATAAAATGTTGTACATCATCAGGAAGGGTACTGAGAACAAGACAGGAAACACATTGCCATTTTATAAGTCACACGCACTGTAGGTAGTATGTGTCGCTTCAGCCATCACAGCTCAAGAAGACATGGTGGAACCAGGAAAGATATAGAGAAAGCAGGTGAAATCATTAAGGAGGTAGAGGAGCTGACTCATGACAGACTAAAAAACCTGGGAATTTTCACTGAGAAAAGAAGAGGGCTTGAGGGATGTATGTTCTAAATAATGAAAATTACATAATTCTAAAACTAAGAAACACTCAATGAAACTATAACATTAGTTTAAAATGTACTTTATCTAGCAGGTAGTAAATTTCTGGAAAATGCTGCCTCTCCCAAAATTGTACCTCCTCCTTACACAGTTGGAGAGAAGATGTTGGACTAAATGCTCTGAAACAAGGGGACATTTTTATTCTTATATTTTTGTGCAGCATTTGAGGTTCTCCTAGGAAAGGAGGCACCTCATGTGCACACCTTTGTCACAGTTTTCAGTCAAAACCAGGAAAATATGGAAAAAAGTGTGCTGCTTCACAGACACAATGCAAAGATAGATCAGCAAAGTAGAGATGCTGCAGAAGTCAAACGTGTGTCCCACAAATAAAAAAGTCAAAGGCCCAAGGGCAGGAGATGAAGTTCACAGGAGATGAGGAACACACAGTTTTTAGCCTCGCTAGGGTCTATGGATTTTCTAGCTATGAATGTATTTTCTGCATGACACAGCAGTGTGCCTCAGTATTGCCGATGCACAATAGTTGACTGATGTGAGTGTTGTTATTCTATGTGCTTTGGACATTTTTGACTCATGACAATGTGTTAGAAGTGGCACAGTAATAGATCAGGGCAGAGTCTGTGACAGATGCTGGATTATGCGTATGTAGATAGAAACTTGGGATTGTAATACAGTTCATTATGTACTGATCAACAGTATTTACATGTAGATTTGTTACAAATACATGTATATGGTTTAGTGAAATAAAATTCTTCTGTTGTAGATTCTGGCAGTCTAATTAATTATTTATTTGTTCCTTACATACCGCCTTTGTGTTTACTGGGTGATGTTCCTAAGATCCTTCTTACTTTTGATAACCCATTGCATTTCATCTTTTTATGTGTATTGCAATATTCAAGTCCTGCTATCCTGTTTAGCATATGAGCATATCCTTAGTTCCTAGCGTTCAAAGCGAGAGGTTTGTGGCTGCAAATGGATAGCAAATTGCCATCTAACTGTTGGTCTGTAAGAGGATATGCAAATCACTTAAATGTGAAAAACCTTTTTGTTTGACCTGAAATATTTTGTTGTAGGAAAGATAGGTGAGGGAGAGCAGAGGAAAGGATGGACACAAGCAACTGAAAGAAGAACTCTTTTCCCCAAATAATCCAGGGGTTAAAGCCATCACCAAGTACATGAGAAAGTTTGGTTCAGGTCTTCCCAGTAGCAGAACAGACTAGAATCTGCAGCTCCCACTTCTTATTCTCTGCAACATGCTAGAGGATATGTTTGGGTGGGGAAGGGTTCTTTTAACTATTTTTGGTAACTGTATATTTTATAAAAAAAATAAAATGCTTTTTATTTCGGAGGTTAGTGTTCAGGTTTCATCTCTGAAGCAGGACGGAGGGCTTATTGTGACCTTGGCTGTTGACAGCTTGTTTTATGCGAAGGAAAAAGTGTCAGCAGTAGAAAATTCAACTACCCTATAGCATAGCCACTAAGGTGCTCACATAAATAGTGGGAGAGCTAGTTTGAATCTACTCTCTGCCTCATTCATGTATACCCATGACTTTTCAGCCTTGTAGTTAGGTTACTCTCTCACGCAAATAACTGAACTTGTGTTGCTTATATCTGGGGTAAGCATTGTAACCCGTAAGTTATTAACTAAAAAAAGAGGAAAGAAGGATGCAGGGAAAACCTCCATTATTCCTGTTGCAGTTCTGTGAATACAATCCTCCCCAAAAGCACCTTGCAGTCAAAAGTATTCAAGCATTTGAACAAATACTTGCAAATCATATCAAGGCTAATAAAAATGCATTTTCCTGAATTCAGTATTCCTTTTTTATTTGCTCAATTCTACATAGGCACAGCTAACTCATTTTCTCCCTGGATGGGCACATGTGACTTTCCTGAGCACATGAAAGATTGTTAGCAGAGAAAACAGTCTTTAAAAAATAGCTCTACTGAGAACATAGTAAAAGCTCATCAGTGTCTTAGTATGCCAGGGCCAGTAACAATGCAGTGTGGCCAGAGATTTCAGGAGGTCTCCAGCACTTACAACTGTAGTCCAAAGGAGCTAAACATGTGAACAGTCAGGCCAGTGTAAATATAAGAGAGAAATACAGGACCCAATTTGATACATCTCTTGAGTTCCACATATTCTGAGACAGTTCTTCCAGATTCAGTTCTTCACAGGGAAAATTGCTACTAGAAGGTGTTTATTCAGGAAGAATTACTGCATCTTCTTCCTGAGTCCATTTGTCTTTTCTATGGACACAACAGAAAATTAAGTTTTTTGAAAGGCTTTTAGTCAGAAAACTGACTCTCTCTTCTTTTTGCTAGCATTTGCATCTTGCAGAACTATTAATATAAGAATACTGGATTTTAAAACAGAAGTTCTTGAGGAAGACTTCAAAGTGGTACCACTGGAACTAAACCAAACATTGGGATGAATGTTGTTATTGAAAATTAGGCAATTATTGTTTGCCAGAAGAACATAATTCACCAGTATCAGAAAATTCCCAGGGTGTATAGCTAAAGCTTGACTGGCAGGGCTTAAACAAAAGTTCGGTAAGAAATACACAACGTTGCTAATGCCACAGAGAGGCAAAGCAGCTACCTTTTTCTACCTACTTTTCACATTACTTATTTATGCAAAACAGAGGCTGCCTTGGTTGAAGATATAGGTCATGTTAGTCACACTGGCCACTTGCATTAAGCCATATAATGTTCTTCCTTGGTTAATAGGAGACCCCAGACATGGGGTGGAACTGATACTTGACACTGTCTCCTCCCTTGGTAACAAAAACCATCTTGTCCAGAGAAAGTTTCCTTTCTCATGATAATATAGACCAGACTAACTGGGAAATATGCCCCGTCGGGGCTGTTGGCAACAACAGGAGCAAAATCTCTGCCTGTTCAGATGAGCCAGAAGGTTCCTGCTCTGGCTGCATCCAAGTTCTCCTGCAAGAGATGCTTCCTCACCAGCAGGTCAGACCCGCGGCCAGCGGGCTGGGTCTGCCCCA
>NW_010558553.1:0-12835 GCF_000687285.1 Phaethon lepturus
AAGCGACCGGCGTAAGTCTCTGCGAGCTTCGGCCATTCCGTGAAAGGAGGCTGCGGAGCAGTGCTATGGGCCTTGGGGAGGGGAGTCTGTGGGGAGGAAGGTTGTGGGGTAGCACTGTGGAGGCATAAGGAGGGCAGCTGTGGGGTGGCAGGCTGTAGGGCAGTTGCTGGGGGGTGCTTTTGCAGGGGGAGGGTCATGGAGATGTGGGTTGTGGGGCAGTGCAGGAGGGCATCGGGAGGTGGGCTTTGGGCAGCGCTGGGGTCTGTGAGGCAGTGGGTTCAAGGGGCGGCCAGCTCTCTTGCTGGGTGGTATGGGTGTATGAGAGGATGTGATGTTGCTGCTGGGTTGTCCTGGCTCATCTCTGGGTCCGGGCCTGTGTCTGGGTGGGAATGCTGAGGAGGCTGTGGGGGCCTACTGTGGGTGGGGATGTGTGTGTAGGATCCAGGATGTGAGCACAAGGGGAAGTGCTGAAGCTGTAGGGCGCAAGGTTTGGCCTGGGTGTACGGGGTGGGGAGGTGGGAGGTGTGTGAGGAGTAAAGAGATGGAACTGCAGTGCATGGGATCCGAGAGACATGTCTGGGAGCAGTGAAGTCACCTGCATGGTGAGGGAGATGGCTGGAAACACTGCTGCTGCGGCTGGAGTGCACTGAGTTGGGTATATATATATGTGTAAGGAGGCAGCGGTTTGTGGGGCTGGAGGTGCACGTGTGCAAGGGGAGGTGTGGGGCTTCAGTGCTGGGGCGGAATGCAGATGTACTATGCTGTGTGGGGTCAGGGACCTATGTCTGTTGGGATGATGAGGGGCTGTGGTACCTGGTGTCAGGAATGCACCTATAGCAGCATGAGGCTGAGGATGTGTGCATACGGGGGAAGCAATGGTTCTGTGGGGCTGGGAACATGTGTATGGAGGATGTGGGGCTGCATTGTGTGAAGGCAGGCATGCTCTAGAGTGTTTTTTGGTGGGAAGATGGAGCTGTAGTGCATGGGACGTGGGAGGGTGATGGGACTGCACGTGGGAGCTGTGGAGTATGCGTATGGAGAACGGGAGGGGATAATTTTAGTGCACGCGGCATGAGGTGTGAGTGTCCTCATGTGGATGCAGTGGAAGAGGTTTGGCTGGATAGCTTGGAGACTGGAGTTAGCCAACGCTAACCATTGAGGTGACATGTGCAGAAGGAGCTGGGAGCGATCGTGGCGGAGCAGGATGCCCAGGGCCTCTCTGGATTGGGGGTGAGGCTGTGCTGGGGTGGGAGTGTGGAAGGGCTGAGTTTACACCAAGTGGGAGAAGCGAAAGAAGAGAGGTCTGGGAGTCAGTGCAAGGACTGCTGGCTGCGTCAGATAGGAGTACGGAGTGTGTGTGTGGATGGGATGGGGAAGGGACAACAAGGATCACTGCTGGGTCCAGGAGTGTGATCAAGGATGAAGTTGTGTGTGTCTCGGGGCTGTCTGGATCCCTGCACAGCCTGCAGCAGAGGCACTGAGCAGGGCAGATGACCTGCTGGTACCTGCAGGATATTGGGGTGTGGGAGGGTGGGATGAGCAGTTGCTTGCTGGGTCAGTAATGCTGACTGGGGGAATGAGAGGGTGGTAGGGGTCTGCTGGGTGTGGGAATGTCAAGAAGGGGGTGCCTGTGTCCTGTTGGGTCAGGGAGGGTATGGGGAGGTGGCAATATGTGGGGAGAGGGAGGCTGTCAGGCTCACTGTGGGGTCTGAACACAGGGAGCATTGTGGGGGGTGTGGAGCAAGGCTCAGGTTGTTGGTGTGGTTGGAGGGTCGCGTGTCTGTGTGTGCGGAGGCCTTTGCTGCCCTGCGTGTGGGGCAAGGAGGATGTAACGTGGTGGGGAGGACAGCAGTGATGTGTGCAGAGATGGAGCTGCCTGTGCTGCTGCTGGATCTGTAGGTGTTGTAGGGGGAGATACAGGGGAGGATGCACACAGTGGAGGGCCTGGGGGGAGTGAGGGTGCCCTGGAGGGGTGGGTGTAGGCTGTGTGTGCATGGAGAAACATGGAGAAACACTGCTTGTGCCTCCTGTGTCAAGAGGGTCTAGTTCCCTGTTACACCTTCTTGTGGCATGCTGGGGAGCTGTGGCGATTGTGGGCTGCCACTGCTCCGTGTGTTGGTGTGTACTCATGGAGGAGAAAGTCCTGGAGAACTGCTTGGATGGGGGTCAGAGCTAATGTGGTCTGGCTGCAGGGAAGGCCTTTAGAGGAAGCAGGGGTTGGAGCTGGGATGGATAATGTGATTGCTTGCCTGAAGTGCTGGGTGAGGAGAAGGTGACTCACTGGTGGTGGATTTGGGGCTACCGTACCCACCACTAGTTCTGAGTCTGCGGGAGGTGGGAGAGGTAACAGGGAGGGCAGCCCTGAAATGCATAAATGGAAAAGTTTGCCAGCACTTCTGTCCAAGGTGTGGGAGCTGTGCAAATGAGGGTGTCACAGCCGTGGATGAGAGGAGTACTGGAGGCATGTTGCTGTCAACTGGTGGTGGCTGCAGCCTCAAGATCAGAGGAACCGTGAAGACTGAAGGTGGTGTCATCTTCTGCAAGAGTGAATTTAGAGAGTGTGCAGAGCAAAGACCCATAAGCTGAGAAGTGCGGTGTGATCGGCTTGGTCAGGAAAGGAGCAGCCATGGCCTGAAGGTGCTGCTGGTTGTGGTCATGTCCCTTCTCTGAAGCAGTTCTCACTGCCACAGTGATCCCCCATAAAGCAAAGTGATGAGCTGAACGTACCTGATACCTAGCCCTGCCTCTGCTTCAGCATTTTGGGAATAATTGAGATCGAGTCTGATGCTGCCAGTGTAACTGGCTCAGGAGGGATTTAGTGATCACTGCAAACTCTTTGGATTTTAATTCTAGGTTGAATAGGTTTCCTTGTACAAGCTTTTCCCAAATTTGAGAGCTAGTTAGATGTGAAATTGTGTATAGGTAGTCTGGAAATGGGACTGTGCAATGTTAACCTGTATCTCCCACCAGCACCAGTGCAGCTGCTGCACCTGTGAAGTCTGTATCTCAATCCAAACAGAAATGATCTGTAAAGATATTAAAAGGGACAGCATAGAGAGTTTGGGAGAACTGAGTTATGGGGTGAAAAGGGAGCTAACCTAGGCAGGGTCAGGGCTGTCCTTCAGTATGGTTAGTACAAATTTGGGGGAGCTGCTTTTGTTACTAGATCACTGCTTGTGCAAGAGATGAGTTGCTGGGCAGCATTGCCCCCTGAGCTCAGCTGCCTCTGCCACAGGTACTGCCATGTTTGTAAGACTAGGAAGAAAAGAGGTGGTGAAAATACTACTTTTTTTCCTTTCGGTGCTTGAGGAATGGAAAGTGCATAGAAATAAGGTATCCCTCTCTTGCTTTGGGTGTGCTTTCTGAAAGTGGGGAAAGGAATTTTTTTTTCCCTGTACAAATGGAGAAGGAAATATCAGTCTTTTTTTTTTCTTTTTTTTTTTTCGTGGAGGAGAAGGGGAATATGCTGTTTTCATGCCAGTGATGCAGTATTTCTTACATTACCTCTCTTAAAATGATTCCTGTATTTATTTCTTTAAAAGGTTTGTAAAGGCATCTTAATGCTCAGCTGCTGTCTCCCTGCTTTTTCAGAATTGTTTCCTTTTGCTCCTAAAATAAGTTGCTGTACAAATCCAGCTCTGGATGGATGAGTTGAATTTTGCCATGGTTTTGCATAAGTAGAATTAATTAAATTCTAGTTGTAGCATCTTTATTGTCAGTGTGTTATCTCAGAGTCAAACCAGTGGGGTTTGAGTTAGCAGGGCTGTCAGCTGGAGGGACATAATCTTTGTATTCAAAACTGAATGGATTTATTCTGACGTAATTGAGACAGTGTGGTATTGCTCTGAAAAGCATGTCATTGCCATTCACGTATTTTCTCGGTTGCAAAAGAAAATGATGGCTTTCCCAGCTGTGTTAGATCTTTGTTCCAGCTGTTACATCCCATTAGGAGAGCTACATTCAAGATTTTCATTACTTTTCTGCTGTTGTTTTTTTGCATTTGTGGTAGCTGTAGTTGATGGGAGCTTCTGTGGCTGCAAAGAGAAGGCAGAGGGATTTGCAAAGCGGGCTTGAGAATTGTTGGATGCCGTGAAATGCTTCTGAATACTGGTGGGGGTGGAGAAGAGAGTGAACTTACAGGGGAGAAAATAAGGGTTTTCCTGTTAAAGTACATCATATTATGCTGTTCAAATTTGTGGAAAGCTTGTAAGAGGAAGCCTATTCAATATGCTGTACACTCCACACATGTTTTTATCCTAAAATTTAAGTAAAATATTTGAAAACCAGTGTTAGAGTATGTAATTAAAGTACTGAACTAGAAAACAAACAGACATTGTGTGGTTTCTGAGAGCAGAGTTCCACGTTGTTGTTGTTGGTTGTTTTAAGCAGAGGTGAAAAGGGAAAAGTTCTCTGTTACGTGCTGTGTCCTTTTGCAGTCATATTTCATGTGGTTTGATAGAGGCGGCAGCACAGCTGGTGCTTTGGGTTAACTGCTCTGGATTTTCTTGTATATGTTGGGGTTTTTTTATATTGGGGAACTGTCCAGTGAAGGCAGACCAGTATCTGCTTCATATGCTATGGGTTTAGTTAATGCAACTTGGCAGTGGGATGGTTGGGTATAGAATACATCGTTTTTTACCTCATAGCTTAGCCTTGTCCAGTAAGAGAGCTCAGGTTCCAGTATATTTGTATGGGTGGTATTATTGCTTGGAGGGACAAGGAAGGGAATTGTGGTTTATGCCCCCAAAAGCCTGATTCTTTTTTCTGTTACATTGCTTTAAAAAACAACCAGGTAGAAGCTACTTAACGTTAATCGCTGAGGGCACTGAGGCATATTTCAGCAGTGGTGTAAAGCAGTGCAACATAGTGGAACTAATTTTACTCCAGTTTTTATTAACAGGACAAATTTAGATTATCTGCTGCTAAAACTAGAAGGGTAATAAACTAGATAATTAAATCTGAAGTGTGTTAGATCTAGAAGTGGGTTTTTCAGTACTCTCTCCTTGAATTTTCAGTGTTGAGCATACGCTTGGTTATGCTGTGATTTATTTTTTTTTCTGCCGAAATTTGCTTACAGTAAGGAAATAAAGTGTAAAAGTTGCTCTTCAGTTTCATATTGTGTGACTACTTTTATGGAGATTATTTTTATGTAAACACAGAAGCATATATCAAGTTGGAAGGGATCCATAAGGATCATAGAGTCCAACTCCCTGCTTCTTGCAGGACTACCTAAAACTAATTAAATGTGTATATAAAATAATATTAAATATTACAAATTTAAATAATATCTTAATATTGCAACTACATTTATATGAAAAAGGCAGGATGTGATCTGGTGAGCACAACAATGTGAATGGAAGGAAAACTAACAGATCTTGCAAAATTTTTTGCCATTACAGAGCTGGCGTAAAACCTGCTCCAATGTCCCTGCACAATCTCTTGTAAAGGAAAACTTAACCTCATTATAGCAAACCTCATTTTTGGAGAATGAAAGCAACAGACCACTATTTTCACTGGGAATTACCCCAGTGGAGAGAATTGACCTGTCATCAAGAAGATTTTTATTTCTTTCTAATCCAATGTCAAATTTAGCTTGTACATTATTTCATTTATGTTTTTATTTTTTCTTTTTAGTTCTTTCACTTTTAGCTGTATATAATAATAAACTCGATTATCAAGTGTTAAATTTTGATGATCAGTTTAAATGAGCTGATTCCCTGTACTGATGCTGAATGATTGTTGTAACAACTATCTCAGGGCCTGTAACATTTGTTGTAAGTGTACCTCTTTATGTGGTACCTCTGATAACCTTAAATGTTGATGTTTTTAAGCTAATTAACTTCTTGCTGGCTACCAACAAAGAAAGACAACTTGGGTTTTTGCTTGACATTTATGAGGTTACCTGGAAAAGGAGCAGACTCTGAGCAGCCATAGCAGGAAGATGCTTTTGCCTGCCTGGTAATGGCATGAATAGGGCCCTTTTTCCCTGCTTAAGTGTTCTCAAGTAAGGCATATATACTTATTAAATATTCTACATTGTATGCTTCTGACTGTTCTTGTGGATGCTGGATGGAAGTGATATGTTGTCAGCTTGAAAGAGTTATCCTGGAGTAACTATTCAGAGTAGATGGACTGGTATTTACTGCGTGGCAGGGTTGTGTGATGTGCTGGAGCACAAGGAATCTGTGATAGAGCCTGTAAAAAAAATACTGAGGAGCTATACCTAATAATTTGCTGATTAAAATAAAATTTTTAAAACCCCTCTTTTATAGCAGATATGCTGAGCTATTTATAATAGAACGTACACGTTGTGTGGGTAGTGACTCTAGTTTTTTTCAATGTATTTATTATAAATAGGCAGTTGCTCCCTTTAAAAAACCCATCATGAAACGAAAAGCTTTTCTGTTCTTAACTGACTTGCTTCTTAAATTATCACTGATTCGTACAAACTTTGGGCCAGGAAGGAGGAGGTAATGGGAGTGAGTCTGACAAAAGTAAATCAGCTATTCCTGAGACTGAATTTAAGGAAAGCCAGATAGTTTTTCCCTAACTCCCACCTACCCCCTCACAGTTTCTTCGGATTACATGGGCATTGGTCAGCTCGTTTGCTGGAGGAATTCTTGTGACTTTTGCAAAAATAACTAGGCTTCAGTAGCTTCTAAAAATTCCTTTTCCTCACAAACTGAAAGTGAGCTTTTATTGCTTGAAGGGGAGTTGGTGCACCGCCCTTGTTCTGTTTGATTTGTTTTTCCTTGTGGACAGCTAGATTTAACTGCAGGTGATGCTGAGCAGTAGGGTTGAGGGCTGGATAACTTCCCATGCAAATACTTGGCTCTGTGTGGATTCTGTTTGCCCATAGTTTCAATGCTGTACTTTTTGGGGGATCCATTTCCGTGTGCAGATTCTTCCTCACCCAGCGTTCGTCCTCCTGCATAGGGAAGCTGAGAGTAACATACCTACACGGCCATTCCCACAGGTTTCTGGTGAGCTGTTTTGAGACCGAATGGTCTTAAGTTAGCTCTGCTGTTCGCTGCAGCTGTATTGGTTTTGGAGCACAGTTCCCATTCAGGGAGACAGTACAGCTTAAAAGCTTGTGATAAAGATATTTTTTTGGTTCACTGTTTGCGGGGTAAGGAAGAGAGTTGTAACTTGCTGGATGAACTATTCCTACCTCCTTCCATCTCTTCCCAATGATGGACAACAGATATTATTTGAAGTGTAGGTAACAGCAAGAGGCTGGAAACCAAAAGCGCCAAAGCTGTTTGTGATCTGGCACTGACATGCTGTGTGTCATTGGATTAATTATTTCACTGGGAGGCTTCAGCATCTGAATTTTTAAACTGAGGGTAGCACAAATATCTGAAGAATATTGAGACAAGTTCAATATGCACAAATTAAACTTTTTTTTTTCATCATTTACTTATAGAAAAAAGCCTAAGACTAAATGAAAGACCAGGAGAAAGTGTGTTACATGTTTGTCAGCATTCTCTTTCATGTGTCTGGCTTCTGCTATTTTAGTGAATTTTTATTAAACCAGAGGGAGAAGGGGAATGCTAAACTGTTCAAATATAAGTATAAAGGCACAAGCTTTTATCACCTGAATCACCTGAAATTACATTTAATGCATTTTTGTGCTGTGTATTTTTCCAATTGATAAATGTTTTGATTTGAACACATATACGAATACAGAGCTAAAACTTTTTTTTGCACTTTTACTGCTGAGGACACCCTTTTGAAAAGGAGAGGTTAACTAATCAGTCCTTTCATCCCTGTGACAGTTGCAGGTTTTAAAATCTTACTAGCTTTTAATCAATCTTATGATTAGCCATTGTCTCTTTGGAGGCAAATGTCAAAGATATGGGAAAACTCAATCTTCCCCAGGGTCTTTTGGTCACTTTTTGAACGTGCTTTCTAACATACATAATTGGTTTTTGATATGGTTGCTTAAATACTTCCATGCTTTAATTACACTTAGTAGTTGCTTCTCTGCCACTTGTTCTTAATAAGCACTTGTAGGAAGAAGTCCTTTTTAGCATTTGTCACTTGCTAATCGTATTGGTGCACATTTTTTGGAGGTTAAAAAGATCATGTGCAGATCTAGGAAAAGACCTTTTCCTATTGCAGTGATAAACTGGACTAAATTTTCCCCCAAGTACATGATGGTGCTGGTGCCAAGAGGCACACACTGAGCAAGATACTCGAAACACCTTCACAGAGCCCGAGAAATGGGGTCGGTGGTGCATCGTCCAGTCCTCTGCCCCAGGTTGTCCAGCTGGGAGACCTGTTGCAGCATTTTCTGTGCCTGTGCCACTTGGTTTTTCTCCCAAGGGAAACTGGACACAAGCGCAGTGCGACCGTGCCTGTCGGTATGCTTTCCAGGTCTAGGCAATGCCCACCTGGGAATAAGTGCTGTGGGACTCACCGTGAATCCCCCCATCCTGCTAACAGCACAGCCAGTGATTTCAGGAGTGTCCAGGGAATAAATATGCTCTACTTCTGGGCTTCTTGAAAAGTTTTTCCCAAATTTTTCTTTTTAACTGGCTGTCCACCTTGCACCTGTTGATTTTTGACACCTTAGAAAATGGTTCAGCAAGTTCAAAGGTATCTTTGTAGTCTGAAGAGCAACTAAAAGTGACAATGCAAAGATTCTTTGCTGTGTCAATACCCTAAATTTAATTTTTAAGGATAAACCACTTTTGTGTCTGCCTAATAACTATAGGGATCTCATAACTACTCCAGAGTGGTGATATCCTCCTTTAATTATGTAAGTCTCCACATTTCTCAGTCCCTAGAGTCTGCAGGGGAAACTTGTATCACAGTTGTACTAGATATTATACAAACACAAAATCCAAGATGGTTCTTGTCGTATGGAGTTCACGTTCTAAATACAGATGGACAAAAGAGGCGACAACTTGGTCTGATCTCCCTTTTAGCTGTGGAGGGAATTAAAACATAAGCAACTTGCCCAGAGTCACACAAGAGGCCAGTGTTACAGAGCTGAGAATCAAAACCATAATCTGAGTATTACCCTTATCTTCCCCACAAGACTGAGAAATTCTAGAACAAAATTCTTATTTTCTAAATATACCTGCAGGCGTAAGTTGGCTGGGGGTTTGAATTCATCCAGTGATGTGAGAACCAGCCTGCTTGACTGCTTCAGGTTCAAGATAAACCAAGACGAGATTAGGTTAAAGGACAAACAAAAGAGCATCCCCCCTCCGTTCTCTGAAGCTGGGGCTTCACAATAGCAATTGTGTTCCTTCAATAAGCACGGGCTGGTTTTCCATAATTACTTTTTAAAGTAAATCACAGCTTATCATCATGTAGGGTTGTAATATCTTCATAAGCCAACTATACAGCATTTTAATAATTCAGTATAATTTTATTGAATTCAAAAAAATTATGTTTGCAGTTTAAGGCTTTTTGTTTGGTTGGTTGGTTTGTTTTGTTTTGTTATTGTTGTTATGAAAAGTTAGGATAAGACTCAAAGTGGTGCCTTGGGTATCAAAGCCAGGTGCCCAGTTCTCCCTCCAGACATCTTTGGAGGGATTTCCCTCTGTCAGATCAGGGAAATGGAGGCACCTGGAGGGCTTCCATGCTGTATAGTTTAAATCTTCGAGCCAAATTACATGTGTAGAATAAACTGCATCGTCTCTTGGACTGGTTTTTTGGAGGTCGTATTAAATAAAGATCCTGACTGCTTGGCCAGTAAGGTTTCACTATGTTTTTCATAAAGAAAATAAGATTTTTGCTGTAGAGTCGAACTTAAGTTGCACCCCAGGAAATCAGCTCCTGAAGTTTTAGTATAAAATATTCTTTCCTCATCAGACTACTACTTAATATTCCTGTGTTTCATCTGGGAGGTATATCTAACCGGTAGGTAAAGTGACTCATAGTTTATGAAGCCTGTAGATTTCATCTGGTGGAAAGATACTATGTGAAGTATTTTTGTTATCAAAAGATGCACGAGATACTGTCTTTTTTTTTTTTCTTGCTACCCATAAACTACAATTGGCTCAAGAAAAAAATTGTTCATTTTCTAGATTGAAAAATAATGTGTAGTCTGTTACATATTGGGAAAGGGGCCCTTTCTGCTTATTGAGGGCTTGTTTTGTCCATTTGAATGTACATTATGAAACTGAAAACTGTTTTAAGTGGTGTTGCACAGTGTTAATTGACTATTGCCAGGTAAAGCTGCTTGTCGCTGCTCCCTTGGTGTTGCTTGATTTGCTTCTTGAGGTGCAGTTCTTTGATCGTATGAATCGAAACAAAGTGATATGGATCGAAACAAAACACTTTTAAATGAGCACGAGGTCTTGGCCTGAAATGTGGTATAGCCTGATGAACAGTAAACCTGGCAGAACTGAGGGACGGTAATCTCTGTTACTGGTGGGGAGCTGGGGCAGATAGTTATGGCTAAGCGTAGATTTGCAGCTCAATTTTTTTAAACTGGATTTTTGCAAAAATGTTTTTCTTCTGTTGTGTTTTTGTTACAGACGGCCGCACAGATCCAATTTTGGATGATGTAGGTGATGCCTTCAAGCTTATGGGGGTTAACCTGCATGAGCTAGAAGATTATATACACAATATTGAACCTGTCACCTTTGCACATCAAATCCCTTCGTTTCCTGTCAGCAAGAACAATGTCCTGCAGTTTCCCCAGCCAGGAAGTAAAGATGCAGAAGAAAGGAAGGAGTACATCCCTGATTACATGCCACCTATTGTCTCCTCTCAAGAAGGTGCGAAATTAATCCTTTGCTTTAAGTTTTGGTCGCTGTGTGTGTCTCTTGCATATTTGTTTGCATCCTCGAGCAGTTTGAGTTGTGCTGCCCGTGGCAGGTTGCTCAGAAAGGACCCACTGGGTGTTACCCAAGCATGGTTTCAAAACAGGTAGCAGTGTTGTGGCAAGTTTGTTTTCCACTCTTTCACTTTCCTCCAAGATTAATTGGTGTCAAAATACACCGTGTTAATACATGTTTCTGTCATGCATTTAAATTTTAAGTTTTTGGATGACAGTAGAAATGGATGCTTTATCACCTTTTATGTGTTAGCCTCCCTCTTATATATACTGCAAGAGCTTACATATTTGGTGAAGGTAGAAGAAGGAAGGCTGGTGAGACTGGCGCAGCATTCCCAGCTCCTGACAGCAGTTCCTTCTTACTTTGAACAAATTTAACAACAACAACAACGTCCAAAAAAAAACCCCAAACCAACAAAAAACCCCCAACCAACTTCTTCCAATTCAGATGAAGTCACATTTAGAGTAAGGAAGTAAGAGTCGTTTAGAGGCACGGTGCTTGCTCTTAATTCTCTTTGCTAATGTTGATTAGGGTTTCAGCATCGCTATTCCAACTGCTCTCCTTCCCTTTCTTGTGTAAAGGACCCACAGAGGCAGGTGTTGCAGATCACTAACTGTGAAACCAACTACACAAATGCTGCGAGCGAGTTTGAGCTGAGTGCACAAACATGCGAGCTGCGCTTACACTGAGAATTCTAGCAGGGGCAGTGGAAAAAGCAAATTTTTTTTTATTTTTCAGCTACATGAGACTTGATTGCTAATAAGATAAACCTTTAAGATACACAACCTAGTCGAACTTTCCCTTTGAATAGTGAACATCACATGTCTATACTTTGTGGGGAGATAAACGTATGCAAGCTTGTGGACCAGGTACAAAAATCCCAGACAGAAGAACTTTATTTCCCAAAAGAGTGTAATGAACAGGTGCAATCCTCACAAGATGCTTATTTAATTAATAATTGTCATGGGGACAGAATGGGTATCATGCTTTATTATGCATATTGCTCTTTTTTAAGAGCTAAGGTCTCAAAGTGTGAGCACTGAAATATGTGTATAAATTCTGCCCAGTGTAAAGATGAACGTAAACGACGTCGTGCTGCTACACATGTCACATGGGGCAGTTTTTCAATGATTCGGTAAGCTGTGGTAAGTGTATGTTCAGTCTTTCATACATCATGTTCAGCTAGATAATGCAGTTATTATGGGCTCCAGTTAGACTAAGTGAAATTATAGTCAGGAACAGGTATCTGAAGTGTAAAGGGTTGTCAGAGAGATACAGTGGTTTTAGTGTGTTCAGAACAAATACGCTATTTCCAGTAACAATGTGAGATCTTAACTCATGCTGATGAGTATTTCTGAATCTCTGTAGACCTGATTTTTCTGTTTTCTTTAATTGCATAGGATACACAGTTATTTTATAGATCAGCAGCATTTTAATGTCTCTTGCCTTAATATAACCTAGGAAGTGAAACTGCTGGGTTTCAGTGAAACTGCAAAAGTATTTTATTGGATTGATAAGAAGCTACTAAAATCTCCCCCTTGTCAAGTTTGTTAAAAGGGTTCATTTTTAAAATCTAACAATGAACTCTCTTAAACCAGGAAGAGACAAACAGAATGTAAGTATCATATATGTAGACAACATTAAAAAGAGAAAAGTATAGAGGAAGAAGACATTGGGAAGCGAATAGAGATTTTAGCTACTGTGTTCTGGCTACTGGAAAGACTTTTTAGCCTGATTTTTTAGGATGTAAACAAACACCGTTCTGTCAGAAATCCAGCATCTTTGAAGGGTAACAAGTTACCTGGCAGTTTTGCATTTTGGGGTTTGTTTTTGTTTTTTAACTTGGAAAAATCATACTTTAAAAATATGCAAGAAAGATCAAATTCAACAAGGCTCAAAGCAGTGGAATATCTGAATGTGGGGAGTGAGAGATGAGAATATCGCCAGACTGAATCTGGAAAACATGACATAAAAAGAGAGGCTAAAAATTGAAATGGGGACAGTTGTGCGCTTTTTTGTATGTAACTTTTTACACT
>NW_010558553.1:12866-50830 GCF_000687285.1 Phaethon lepturus
GTTAGATCTAGGAGTTAGATTTTAGCAGTCCTTATAAATAATGTATGAGTCCTTTTAACACCTGAAGCAAGAAGATATTATTTCCAAAGTTGGATGAGAACCAGGAAAACTTCTGATGCCTAAGGCTAGTATATCAGAGCACCTATAGACACAACTTCAAAAAATGAATACAATATTTTTTTAATGGAAATTTAAAGCAAGCATTAAAAACAACTGCTGAACGCAGGTTTGTTATAGTTGATTTAAAATACTTATAATTGAGGACATTTT
This sequence comes from Phaethon lepturus, assembly GCF_000687285.1. NCBI lineage: Eukaryota > Metazoa > Chordata > Aves > Phaethontiformes > Phaethontidae > Phaethon > Phaethon lepturus. Next base: position 13,137 of record NW_010558553.1, read on the forward strand.
TTAATTTTTAATTGTTTTCTGAAAATGCTATTTGAAATTTTCTGCCCTGTGTTGGGGATTTTTTGGAAGGGGTGGGTGAAGAAACTCTGTATATCATTTTTTATATTTTAATCCAAGTAAAATTTGGAAGAAAAACTTTTACTTCTGCAGATTAAACAAATGCATTGTAAAAATGCTGAAGAATTGCAGAAGCTGTTTGAATAGTTTGCAGATCTTTACAGAGTAGAAAAAGAACGTGCTGCTGCTAAGATTGTGCAGTTCATAACATTTGAGTTGCTTTGAGTAGGCAATAAAGATAATTAGTCAGTAATGAAGGAAGGCTTCATGCACGTTACAATGTATAATGTAAATCTTTCAGTCGCTTAAAGGAACTGTCAGGAAGACTCGTTACGTCCCAGTTTATATTGAAGTCTTGAGCTCAGCTCATGTTATGAATATTTATTTACAGATATGATTCAGAAATTACTAGTTCTGATGTATTTTAGCAATAATGTAGCCATGACGGTCTAAGGGTATGAGCAGAACAAGGTTTATTGACAGAGGTAATATCCTTTAATTTTATCAGTTGATCTAATTAGAATTATTATCCCTGGTGACAAACTGATTTCACAAGTAATTTTAGCTAGGTGCTTTAGTAAGAAAAAGGTGGTTTTTTTATTGTTCACTTAAAGAAAAAAAAGACAGCGTTCAGTATGCACCATGACCAGTAGGTGTTGCTAACCTCCTTCTCAAAAGTCCTCTAGCTCTGCGCATGTAACTACCTTCTTATTTCCACTTACTCTAGAACTGGTGGTGGTGCATTCAGAGTGTACAATCTACCCAGCAGTTATAACTGCCAAAGACTCGATAAAAGCAAAGAGTACTGTCCAGCCTGAGAGGAGCCCTTTCCTTCATATGTACTCAATAGTAAGAAATGCTGAAACAGCTCTCTGAATGATTCCTGAAGGGGAAAGGGAGGAAGGCAAATAGGTTTTCAAGATCTGTCATTTGTGTCAGTTGGAAGTTCAGTTCAGTGGTACAAGTTTTGTTCCAAGAAAGCAGAAAATGTTTTCCTGCCTTAAATGTCATGCCTCATTTCAGTATTGTGCACTAACTAAATGATCTGGTGCAGATTCCAAATGCTTGCACTGCAAGGATCTGCATGTAAAATGATATATTTATTAAAACAATCTGACTCAGTATTGCCATGGAAAATGTTGGGGTTTTAGCAGTATTTTTTACAAAGGACACTGAAGGGATAATTTTATGCCCATGTATCATGATGCTCACTGTCTGCCTAATTTTAATTAGTCTCCTTTTTGTTTTTTGAGTTATTTTAGCGCTGTTGTCACTAAAATGTCATGGTAAACTTGTAAGACAGATTAAAAAAGGAGAAAAAAATAAATTAGTTGCAAAACATGATGGTCATGCTGTATTTCTTGTGCTTTAATGTAAAAGAACATCCATTTTGCAATAATACATCAACTTCATAGAATTTGTTGATTGCATTTGAAGGAAAACAGTACTGTGCTGAAACTAGGCCAGTTGAGAAAGCCTAGATACTTTTCTACAACTAATAATAATCCTTTTTACATTTTGTGATACTGTTGAGAGCCCTGGGTCCTGATGCTTTTAAGAACACGTACCATTCTCCACAATTAAACCAAAGAGAAGTGAAGTGTGAATCCTACATGCGCCATGGTAACCTTATTTTTAAGCTTTCTGGAATGAATTTCTACCTGCGCTTGCTGCCTCTTGTTACTACCTCATTTTAAACAATAGTAATGATTTTTAAAAAAAAATAACCACTTTGTCAATCACCTTCTTTTTCTGACTGTTTGAAGTCACAGGTAGTCCACCCATTTCTTTTGACTGGGAGACTGCAGAAAATATGTTGGTTTTGTGCATGCAATACCATTCATAGTCTATTATATTTGCATTAGACCCTTATTCCTCTCTTACACTGTAATTGTGCTGGGGTATGTCAGAAGGATATGAGGGAGAAGACATGAGAGTCTCTTCCCAGTAGTTGAGACTTTTTCTGGGGAGAGGGGTAGCTTTTGGGGAGTCAAACTTCCTCCTCAATTCTTGCTTCATTTTTTTCTGTCATCTATTTCATACCACTTCACTCCAACTTCATAGAGGTTCAGCTCCTTTTCTTGAAAGAAGGTCTGGAAACAAATGTCATTTTTTACCGGGCATTAAGTTTTGTGTTTTTCGTTCCTGATAATGCATGTTCAAGCACTGGCATTGTATTTCTGATCATTTAGCCAGGACCAGTTCTTTGTACAGTGCATAAATTTGGATTTATTTGTAGCCTTTTCTGTCAGAGCATTTTGTTTCCCTGGCAGATCAAAGCATAAAATTGTCGATCTTCTTACAGTCCTGCCTTTTCCACTCTTTGCTGTTGATGTGATGTTGGGAGCTGTTACCCAACAAAACCTGACGCTTGCAGTCACCTGGAAGCGTGGAAACCCAGCTGTCAAATTATATATCATCTCAGAACATCTCTAGGTTTTTTTCATACAATGTTAGTTGCTAAAAATCACTTTTGAAATGATGAGAATGGGGGGTGTGAAGCAGGTGCTAATAACACGATTTTTGTATCTGATATCTAGGGTCTACCGGTGCTAGAATTGTAATTGTATAAAGCATTAAGCATCACGATGGTATAAAACATTAGTGTCTAGCTCCAGTGGCTAAATTATAACAGATTTTAAAATTGTCACTGGCCCCTCAGTCTAGCAGTGCTTTCCTTGGCTGTGGTCCAGAACTGAATGTAGCAAGTCTTGGGTCTCAGACCAGTGTCATTTCAGTCTCTGGTTTCCTCAAGGGTTAAACAAAGCCAATACCTCTTTTTAAAGTAGCGCGTGATGGGCTATAAAAAGGTTACTGGGATATCAACTTTGCCATTCAATAACACAGGTCTCCCTATTGTCATTTTTAAGCCTTTCTGCCTTTCCTCAGATCTAGTTTAACCCCGCAGACTAACTCTTCTTCGTTCTAACAGCTGCACCAATGATTTAAAAGCAGCAATATCTTTTCAACAGAGCTTTTCCACTACACTTGGTTAGGAAACAACCACCCATCAACAAACAGGTACTGTGTAGTCAACCAGTTTGAAGAGTTAAACCCCTGCCAGGCTGTGAACGCTTTGCTCCTGGCTGCTAACCGTGCCTGCTTGCTGAGTGTTTGCAAGCATCCTTCAGCCGCCCGTGCGCTATGCTGAGTGTTAGACGCTGATTGCTTTTGTGTGAATGAGTCTTCACGTATGCAGCAGCCTAGCAAGGAAGAAGCAACAGGAGAAACAGACAAAATGAGAAAGGCAGCCAAGCTTGAGATGCAGACAGAAGAAAGGCGTTGGGAGGGAGCCAATGGGAGAGGCAGGTTTCAAAGGAAAAGGAAAATCTGAGACAGAAATGAAAAAAATGTACAGAAAATGTGCCCGGTTTAAATTTTGCCATTAGACAGAAAAATAAGTTTTATAGGAGGCATGCTGATAAAGCTGTGATTGGGAAGACAACTGTATTTTTACCTTTTCTTAAGAAGTTGTATCATAATCGAAAGAATAATTTCCAGTGAAATACTGCAAGAAGGGATTTAATGGGGAAGATTTAAAAAAAAAAAAAAGCTTAAAACGCGAAGCTAAATAGACTTTCAGCAAAAAGCTTCATTTAATTTGCAGCACTTGGGCGGGGGTGGGGGGGGGACACAGAAATCAATGTAATAAGTGCCATAGTAAAACTTTATCCGTGGTAGAAACCAAATCACATCCATAGATGTTGGATCCACAGACCTTGCAGACAGAGGCATATGCTATTTTATGTTCTGTAGGAGACTAGTACCTAACTTTTCCTGATCATTCATGTCTTGGAGTGGGGAGGGGAACCTCTTGCTATTTTTGTAAGAAGCATAGTGGCAGCTGGAAGTGGAGAATGGAGGAAATAGATTAAAAGTGTTTGCATTGGTTTGGGGAGAGAGCTTGTGATAGGTTTTCATGTTTTTGTTTGTTGGGGAGGGGGGTTAAGTGTTGTATCCTTCAAAACAAATAAACCAGCTGGAACCTGGCTGTACCTGAACAAGCAAATTTTATAAAGATGCTGACTCCAGGTTTTTTTCAGAAGTAATAACAATGAGCTAGTAATACTAACTATAAAAATTCAGCATTGTGAAAATGTATTTCTTTAGCTTGTTCAGCTGTCTAGTTTTATTCACTGCATATAGCAAATGAAATGAAGTTAACACGATTTTTCTTTGAGGGGATATCATTCTTTTAAAACCTTCCCACAAAGATTTTTCTGTTTTTCAGACCTGTTTAGATAACTTACAAGTTGTTAGTGATTCTTAAGGATTCAAAATAAAAACTGCACAATGCAGAAGTTGTCACATAAAAGCCAGCCTTTTGCAGTAAATGACTTACATTGAATTGGAATGAAAGTCATGGATTCTTTCACTGCATTGCGATGTGCCAATTGCAGTTTTGGCTATAATAAAACTGGAGGAGAAAATGGGACTTTATGATAAAAGGATTCTATTGTCTTGTATATTTAGAACAGAAGTGCTGTCATGATTTTAATTTCGTACTGATCCATTTTGAGAAAAAGTTTTGTCACTTGTCTTGACTCGCCATGTCAGATCAGTTTTTTACCTTTTCTGACAATGTATGACTTTGTTTAGCGCCTGTGTTGCTTCCTGCGCTGTCTGCTGCTACTATACTTGAGGATTTTATTTCATCTGGATCATCAGACACCTTTGTGCCTTTGAAAGCATAAGTTTCAAATCAGGTTATCGTCTGATAGCTGTGTGTTGCTGTTCTCAAGCGTTTCAGACTTTCCCTTACTGCACTGAGTATTTTTGGTGACTCTAGGGGAGGGAGTGGGAAAGTCCAGCCATCGCATGAAGCAGGATAATAGAGAAGCACAACTGGCCTATTTTAAGGGCTAATCTTGTATCTTTATTATTTTTCAGTGCTTTCGCTTCATGCAGGAGCCTTTTCTATTTTTCTTCTAATCAAATGCTTTTATTTTTTTTCTCTTTGACTTTTGCCACCAAGAATGCTTTAACTTAGTGAAAATGTTACTGATTGCTAACAATTCCTGGCATTTAAAAAGCAAATAAAAATTATTTTAACTACTGGGAGCAAAAGCACAAATTTCATTGTTACCTCCCTGCACGGGAATTTGTGACAAACATTTTGAGAAATGACTGGTAACCCAAGCAAGCCTTAATTTTGTACTGTATTTAAGAGAATTGTTTGGGAAGGACATGGAAGTAGAACATGTTGGTTGAGACACCATATGTATATCTAACTTTGAGACATGTGGACTTGAGTTTCTCCAGTAATGCCAGCATCCTCCTGCTGCCGATTAACAGCTGTGGCATGTACATGGACACGGAGAAGGGTCCATGCCTGGAGTTCAGGAGTTGGCACTCCAGGTAGTTGTTCTGAATAACACTCCTGTCCAAAGAAGAGTTACTTGCAGAGTAACTTTTTTCAGTTAAACACTTTTGAAGTGTCTGAAACATTTCTTTCCTCCTGTGAAAAATATCTATGCTTGAAGCTATTCAGGAATAGACATTGCATGATGTTTACACGCATGTTTTCAAGTGTAGATGAGCCTAACCTTGATCTTAGCATCAGAACAAACCGTTGTCTAGACAAAGATCACTAGTGGATTAGGGGACCCATATATCTCTTGCATTAATCAGGTAAATGACTCATTACAAGCTTCTGCAGACAAGTATGTGGTAGAGTCCAGGTTAAGACCAAGGAATTCTCCCTTCTAATTTTTAAAATTATGACTAAGAATGCTCATTTGAATTATTTGTCTTTTGCCACACACAGATAAGCACTATAACTTTACCGTACAGCTCTTAACTTCGTTGTCTTCTTCCAGTCCTCACCTTTGGTACGTGTTCCTGTTTTCTCCAACTCTCAACTAAAGGGAATACTAGTGAGTGGGTAAGTCATTAGGAAGGGATAACTCATTTTTGTGTGTAGGCAGTTCCACTTCGTTCTGCAAGAGCCTGAGAAGTGTAAAGTTGGGTGGATAACAGGGAGAGTTCAAATTAGAAGGCATATGGAGACATGACCCTGGTTCATGCAGCAAGACGCTTGGATAATTAAAGTTCATCTGTAACTGAGCGGTTTTTTGGAATCTTTCATTTTTGTAATTGCGCTCATTAGAAACATTAATGGCTTTCTGATGACTTGACAAGACTATATTTTTATATATTTCTTCAATTTGTTTCTTGAACAGCTGTGTATTGCGTGACTAGGTAAAATGTAATTCTGTTTGCATGTTGTGTATAAATGTATATTGTTTGGATCGGTTAAGCAAAAGCTACCCGAGCATACCTGTGTTTTTGAGAAGCAATGTCAAACTTGAGCAGGGCTGGATCTGGCTTGTATTTAGCCCAAGGCTGGAAAACATAGGGTCTTCAGGTGGTAACACAGTAAGTCACAAATTTCTCTGACTTGGTTTGAGATTAATGTTTCAATCATGGTTATAAGTGATGACGCCACGCTGCCAGAGGTGGTATTTTATATGGAGAGATAAAGTGAAGTTCAACTCTGTGTGTGTGTGTGTTTAAAACAGTCCGATAACAACTTAAATGGCCTTTATCCTGGCCACTTTACAATCTGCAGCATTCTGCTTAATTTATTTTCTGTGGTGAACTTGTTTGCCCTCTGCATTCGCCCTGTTGATGTCTGCTGCTTTCCCATTCCAAAGAGTTGTGTTAAAGGAAGACTCTGTTTCATGTGTATTCTTACGGTTGGGATGAAGCATACTTTTCTTCAAACGTTATGAACTCTTTTCCCTGAGGGGAGGAGGATGGTACTGATTCTGTGCGTCTGAGAGCTACGGCTTAACAGATTGGCCAAATAATCCATCCTGAATTGGAGAGTGAATAATTTTAATACCCCTTATCTTGCATAGATTTTTGTGGATATTCATCTCAGCAAATGAACTTTGCATTTCTAAATGTTTAGAGCAGCATGTTCGTTCAGGTACAGCATACTTGAATCTTAATATTCTCCAAGTTTCTCCACGTTTCTCCAGGTTTCTGTGCATGTGGGACTTGTGTTCCAGGCGTATTTAAACGAATGTTTTGCGCTTGTGTGTGGACAACGCTAATTACGTCTGACAGTCACAACTGGGAATAGCATGGAGGAAATAATAGTTCTTGACCAATCGCTGGAACACAGGAAGGCCCGTTGCCATAGAAAGGGAGAGAAACTCACTTTTCATTTCCTTTCGAGTCCTGTGTGTTCAGATTAACTTTAAAGGGAGCTGAGGGGCAGCTCTGAGGATTTAGGCTTCAATCGTGTGCTACCTACGTGTGGAGCCCGTCTCAGCAGGCAGGCAGTCACCCGCCAGAAAAGCTCTCGTAGCTCAGCTGCTGCGTATCCTATTGCAAATTAAATATGAAACAAGGATGTGTTTGGTTTTGCATGAGAAACTTTTAACACATTCATTAAAGAGGCTTTCTGTTCTGAATATTTTAAATCACAGTATTGCTGAAGGTCATAGCTCATCTGTAATCTCTCAGAGATAACTGGTTTCTTTTGCTATTTTAAAGAGAATTAACTTTTTTTACCATTCTTATGTGCAACAGTTGTAAAGCCTGTATTACAGAAAACTAAATGTTCAGGTCAGCACGGTTTATTATGATTCACTTACCTTTTTTTGGCGTATGTGTGTATAAATATTCTACAAACAAGTATTTGCAATGTGATCAAAACATGCACATATATTCTTTTGTTTGTTTCTAAGATAAAAGCTATGGTTAAAATCACGTATCCTTGTCCAGGGAACTTGTGTTGGGATGTGTTGGGTTTTTTTTAAGAAGCTTTAGAATTACAACTGAAAATCTATTTAGGTTTTGGTGAGATTTAGCCATCTGTTTATCCTTCTTTAGCGTCATACCTTAAATGTTTTTTTCAGAGTTCTTAAAAACATGATATAATATCGCATTGGTTGTGATGAGCTGAAAAATCAAGGTAGAATTTTATTGTTACCGTGTTCCTATATAGTTCAGTTACACTTACAAATGCAGCATATGAAGGGTTTATCGAAGCAATTCAGTATTTTTTTTAGGAGTCTTGGGGAAAGTAAACTTCATGTGAATTAAAGAGTGATAAGTATCTTAATGCTTACATTGCAGGTAACAACCTTCTCTTAGATGAGCCAATTTTCATGGAGTACAGCTTATGCATAGTATCTATTTAAAACTTAAGGTGATTCAAGCTGAAACACTGAATTTCTTCAAAACCTCAGTGTAAACCTCAGTTTTATGAATGGCCCATCTATTTAAGGAATTTTTTCTTCACACAGACATTTCCTTCTCATGTGAGCTCGCTAAGCTGAGCTCCTTGCATGTATTTTTGGTCCGTCAGAGGCAGAGAGCTGGACGAGGTGAACTCCCAGCACATCTTGTAGACCCCTTGGTGTAATTTCATACAGATGGGATACCAGTGTAAAGCTGCGCTCTTAAAAACTAGCCCTGCCGCCTGGTCAAAGACAAAATGCTTCCACTGGGATGGGAAATGAAGAATGTTAGAAGAAATCTGAGCTTGAATTTTGCGGTATCAGTGGTCCGTATGTCCTGTGTGTGGGACATCTGTCCTGTGCCCTGCCCTATGATTTTCCTAGGCTTGGCTAAGCCAAGCAGGGTTGCTGCGGTACTCGTAACAGGAGACGTCCAAGGCAATGCAATGAAGCAGGAAATAGTGTTGATTAGTAGATGGCATTTTATAAGACGCTCGGTCTGCTGTTGAGACTGGCATATTTCAAATGAGATGAAAAATTAAGTCCTTGCCACTTGTGGTGATTAAAGCCTCAGCGGCTCACTTTTCAAGCATAGCATGTTAACCCTGCTGGCATGGTTCCAGCTGGGTTGTAGAGTTCTGCCAACCTAAAATGCCCCCAGGCGGTTTCAGATTCGTGGAGGAGAAACTGCTCACCGCTGTTGGGTGCCGCCGCATAGCCATCGCGTCCTCCCACCAAGATGACCGCATTTCAGCGGTAACTGAAGCGATGCTGAGTTGAGGCCAGGTCCTATCAACCGAACGCATGCAACAAGCATAGTTTTTCTTTTTTTTACGGGTAAATCCAGCACTGCATGTGTGTGTTCTAGGTTAGTGTTAGACCTGTATGTGAGTGATGAAAATAAATGCAAGGTTGTCATGCTTTTTCTGGAGCAGGACAGTGAGTAGAGCCCATCCTGGTATCAAATCCGTGTTTGCAAAGGAGAGAACTGTATGTGATGTGCAGGTACTGCGAAGGTACCGAAGAAACTGAGACAAATAAACAGAAATGTTGATTCCTTTTATCTGAATGTTTTTTTTTCCTTTCACATGCGTGAGGGCTGCTTTTGTGCATAATATAAATAATTTCTGTGCAGTATTTTTAACAGTCAAAGTATACAAAAGGTGTGTGGACTTCTAGAGTAATTAGATGCAAACAGCCAAGTAGGACAACTGGTTATGATCTGCTGTGATCAACTGGTTATCATCTGCTGTGAGGGGAAGGCGTGTGACGTGGGCAGGTGATGCTGGCAGTGGTATGTGTGCCACCAGAAGAATGCATGTTGGGGTTAAATAACTTACCGTAGGATTTTTGTAAAATGGAATAATTCTTATCAGCCCCTGGTAAGACAGCTAACACTTGTGCTGCTTTCAGACTCCAGTGTTACACATGTGCTTATTCTGTGCAGCAGCTATTGGCCTTATCTAAATGGAAAACCCTTTCCAGCTTGAGAACGACTTAGCAACTTTTTAATATCAAAAAGGGCACATTATACACAACACATGTACAAGACTCAAAGGAACATGTATGCTGCCTAAAGTTTTTGGAGCTAGTGTGTGTGTACGCTAATCTCCTGAGAGTTCATTGCTCCAAGCTTTTATCGAGAGCAAAGGGAGTCAGAGCCCAAGACTTCTGTGCACTGCCACTCCATCTGAAAGAACCAGCTCCTTTTTCCTTAGTTCAAGGCAATACGCCCAGAAGTATGTGTACATCGTTCCTATCAATGCAGTCACAGGACTCTGACTTTCTTTTTAAGTGAAAATAAATGAAAATGTTTTCATTCTGTATTGTTAAGCAGCAGAGGAGGTTTCTGCTACAGTCTAATTGTCTTAGATCCGTTTCTCAGTGCAGCACATCTTTGCAGTAAGCTGTTATTACCTTTTAATGCTGTTTCGAAGAGATGAAATATATTGGTAGTATCTCAAGGGAAAGACTCTAGATGCTGGTTTTACAAGGAAAAGCTCGTTTAAAAGCCTGCTTTCTTCTGGTTGTCACAAAGATGACTCCAAGTTGACTGCAGTTCAAACTCCTCAGAGTTACTGCAGCTTCTGAATGTCCAGTTTTGCACTTTCTTTGCCTTAATTGGTTTAAGTTTTGCTTTCCCAGATAATCTTTTATGAAAAGGCAGCAAGATGAGGGAACAAGCTAACTTCAGAGTGAGAGATCCCGTCAAGAAGTCGTGTCCACTTAGTATTGCATTAACAGGGAGAGAACACGCAAGCCATCAGATAACACGCTAAACATTATTCTGCAGAATTAGGTGACTTTGTTTCCTTTGCTGCATTTAGTGTCCCAGCATCCCGCAAAGATCGGGGTTACTTTTTGAACAGCCAAAGCTGCATTAGTTCCATTCTTTTTCTGAACAGTAGTTCATTTCTTTCTCTAGTATTAAGACAGTAGCTGTAACCTTTTCATTTTAATGAGTCAAAGCTTTGTTAAACCAGGAGCCTCTCCTGGTCATAGGGGGCATGGTACATGAACATATTTAAGGCAATTCAATTTCTGTAAGAAACGGTGTGCAAAGAAAAGTCTTGCTTCCTCATGCAAAGAGTCGGATTCCTAATTACAACGGAGTTGACAAAGAATGACATTTGGCAAAAATCCAGAGCAGTACTGGGCCTCGTTGCCTCTTGTTGCAGCATGAGGCACCTTGACTGTTCTGTCATCACGCCTTCTGATTTAATGTAAAGAAAGTTAGAAATATAAGTGGAGATTTTAAAGATTCCCACACACACACTTCTATTTGAGAGCATCGTAATACTGTACTCATCAAGGATTTACATTTCTTTAATGTTAGCTATCTATATTGAGTTATATCACACCTCCCTTCACTCTGCTGATACAGTACCAACGCTGAAACTTCTATTCAGCAAAAGCCAAGTAATTTCTCTTGAGCTTTTATTTTGCCTTGTATGTGCATGTCTCGTTTACAGCATTCATAGCAAAATATGTGTTCCTAAAGTAACAACAGCATAAGCTGGTTACATATGGCAAGGAAATATTATGAAAGATCTAGGCTTTCTCTAATCCAGGACCTTATAGCATCTTATATTGCTACATGTTATATAGCTATAAAATGCATTGCACAAGTGGAATATTTTAAGTGTTGAGTTAAAATTTGCAATTTTTAAAAATTCACCATTACTCAAAGGCTAGTATGAATGTTTACTGCGTTTAATTAAAATTAATTAAATGTGTTTATTTATATCTTTAAATTGCTTACTAGCTCTTTCTACCACAGCCTCTTTTCTTGCTCGGAAACAAAACAAAGGAGCATATATCCAGAGAGGGTGATGGCTTGTACACCACATGTTGTTTCAGAATGGAAACTTCAGGAGGGAAGCTGAGAGGAGCCAGACGAGCACATGCAAAGAAAATTAAATGTTTCAGACCAGTCGGAGGGGTGGAGATCAGATAACTACAGACATGGTGTATCTTCTTGGAGGCTGTATTAGTAGTTACTATGCAGTAATCTCTACTAAAGAACAAGAGTTTAGTGTGTGATACACCTGGCATAATTTGGAGCATGAGGTCCAGCGGTTTGCTCCTAGCAATCTCTGTCCCTGGGAGACAAAAAGAGAGACACCAAAGTGGTCTGGCTCTAGCAGTGGCTAGAGTTTGGGAGAAAAGGAAAACAAATAAAACACTATCCACACTACTGAAGTGCATATTCTGTGGTTGAGTTGAGCCAGAGCCACCAGGGCACACCAAGCTGTCGGCAACGCCATGGCCCGCTCCTGTTGCAGCCCTGGGAAAAGCACAGGACCATAGCCTGTCTCCAGTTGCACCCCCATGAATTTGAGATGCTGAAGACATGGTGATGCTGGGGCAAAGGTGATGATGACTTGGAAGAAGCCAAACCCTACCTACAAACCTGTTGTGGTAGTGTAGTTCTGGTGCATACCTCAGTAAGGGGAGGTTTTGGTGTGTGATGTGAGAGCTGTAAGCCACGACTTGAAGTGTGTGCCTAAGGCCTGTTTCAGTGACACATAATGGTGATGGTGCTAAACAAATTAACTTGGGTATTAGAAACAACAGAGCCATGTGAACAGGACACTTTGTCAAGTCAGTTTATACTGTTGAGAAGAACCTAAGCCCAGGTTCTGCTTGGCAATCTGGACTAGGCGGGTGGCCTGTAATGGGAGCACTTGGTGGAGAATGCTTTGGTTTAGAGCTTGCACAGTACCTTTGTACAAGCTACATGTGTAGCAACATCTGCTTGAAGGACTTCTTTATTCAGACACTGCATCCACATCTTTTTGTTGGCTCTTCCTTGATGGATCCACCTAAGGAAGAGCAGGAACCACTGCTGAGCAGCAGAATACATCTGTCCAGGTGGGGTGCCGTGTTAAGGGACTATATTAGCTCTGCCTGAGGGAGGTTTTGGGATACAGGTACACCACTCCGGAGTTCAACCTGGTTCTGAGATGTCCTTTCTCCCTGTAAAATAAGGGGCTACATGACTGCAGGCTGTTGGTCAGTGTTGAGAGTCTGTTCATGAGCCAACTGTACAGAAAATACACATTCCACTGTTTTTTTTCCTCTTCAACAGTCTTCTAGATATCCCAGAAAATTAGATATTTTCCTCTTCCCTCTTGAAACTCTGTCAGATGAGATCAGGTGTTTTCCAATAACACAGCTGTGGTTTTTCACCATAGTTATCGTATCTCATTTGCTGCTTAATGCAAATTCAATAATCATGTTGGTTCAGACTTCTACATGATGCAGTCAGGGTGTTTTTAACAGTAATATTTTACAAATCACTGCAGAAATGCGTAGGTTGCACACTGTTTTCAGAGGAATTTCCAACTTGAAAGTGCGGTAAGCTTGCTTTATATTAGTTAGAAAATCCTGAGGTGTAAAAGCCCGAAAGGTTTATATCACTCTTCTGCTCTCAGATACCACACGTGCAAAAATTTTATAGCATCGTTCCAAGCCTCAAGTTGAGAGAAGTTATGACTTAAGGCTATTGAACATGTAGTTTTTCAGACAGCTGCAAGTTCTGCTATTTTTAAACACTTCTTCACATGCAACAAAAGCTGTAGTTATTATGTTCAATAATGTATTCAATAAACTTTGATTTAAAACATTTTTCATATTTTAGCTACATTTTGCTAATAAAAAAGGAATGTGGAAGGAAATATTTTGTGAACTCAAATAGCTGAAGTGTTACGGCAACTTTCTCACAGAAATTCAGCTCCTAAGTGGAATCTATGCATAAGATGATTTGTTTCTAATAGATACAGTTAGTTGTTTTATCCTCCCCTGAGATTTAGAAATGTCTGAGGTATGATTTAAAATGGAAATAGCATCGTAGCCTTCACCATCGTGTCAGTATTCATTTGCTATAGTTAAACCATTTGGGGAGATAAAATAGATTCAGTAGAGCTATCAGGTAGTATCTCCCAGGCTTTTTACTTAAATGCGCTTCACTCAATGCAGAAGAGACCATGTATATATGTGCCTACATACGTTACTGAAAAGGACTAAGGAGCCTGAGTGCTGCTGCTCCACAGGGAGTTTTGATTTTCTCAGCTGGCATTTTTGCAAACCTCATATACTCTTTTCCCCCATCTTAGCTTTTACATATGTATTACTTTGCTAAACCGGCGTGTTTAGCAATTTAAGGTTTTTTTCTCAAAGCTCATTCTTCCCAGCATTCTGGAATTTTCAGTTTTCCTAAGCCCCTTCTAATTTGTGTGCCATTTTCTCATCTGGAAGTGGAACCTGGTTCTGACATGTGGTTCCATACTGTTTTATGCAGTGTTGTGGGTCTTCTAATACTAAGACTGACCTAAATGCTATGGTCAAATTTGCTGTGTCTCCTGTTACTAGTAGTTACCACTCCTAAGTATTCCATGCTTCTCTTCTTAATTAAGAGGTTTCTTGAAATGCTTTAAATATTTTTTTTCTGCATGCTGAGATCAGCTTACATTGTGCTAAGCATAATAATTTATTTAGTCATATATTTCTCGTAGCTGTTGTTTTCCGTGAACCTTTGCACCACACTTTCAATGTCATACTTTCTGACAAGTTTCCTTAAATGGGATCGCCCTTGGTTTTAGAATATGCCACAATAAGAGCATGTCTAAATTATATTCTCTTAGTTCCTTACTAGATAGCTTTCTCTACTTGTTCATTAGCACTCGTCTGCATTCTTTCAGCATGTTTAATTTTTTGTCTAAGAATTTTCAAGTAAGGTTTTGTGATACTGTCAGATAGCGAACTTTAAAGCTTCTGTTATAGTTTCCAGTTATCTATCATTTTTGTAGTTCTTTCAGAAGAATCTGAAAATTGATCAAATTATCTTTTTTTTTTCTTTCTAATCTTGTAGTGGGTTTTTCTTAATATGTCCTAATTCTGTTATGGGTTGAAGTGGTAGTCGTTAGGGTCATTCTTTTGAAGTGTGTGTATATTCTGGACTTACTGGCAGTATTAATAAGATATGTGTCGTAACAAGCAGCTTTAGTAATCAGTGAACTCCTGATAGAGACAGCACAATAGTTTGAGACATTAATTTTCTCGAGCAGCAGGACAAAATAATCCAGATGTTCTTTGTTTCAGTATCAAAACAATATTGCCTGCTACGTATTTTTCTTGTGTTCGGCATACACACGGTTTCGTACCGACTGGCTGTTTATAATTCTGGAATTTGGTAGTGATGGTTATGGTCTGAGAGTACTCAGAATGAAAAAAGGCAAAACAAAAATACAATATGTTGTTTCTACATCACTTAAAAAGCTTTTTTCCTATACAAATTTTATTATAGAAATGGGAAGATATTATTAAGTAAGCAGAAGCAGACAAAAATGGAAATTGCCCCAAAAGTTCAAAAAAGTCAGCATAAAGTGCAGAGAACAAGAGAGGCTTGAAGTGTTGCAGTTTGTATTTCCTTCCCTGTTCACCTTCCTGGAAGCTTGCCCTGTGTTCGTACACGGGACCGGCTGCTGATACAGAAACGTGGCTGTAGCCCACGGCCACCCTTACAGGCAAATGGTTTTCTCTAGAGTTCTTGCTAAAGGATAAAAATAAAATAATTTTCAGCCTTTTTCTTGCTAGAGTTTCCTTTTATTTCCCTCGTTTCTGTTCTTCTGAAAAGGCAAAAGGATTTTCCGTGCGTAGTTGGACAGTGCAGGAGTCTTTGACTCTTAATTTGTCTGGCTGGTGTTACATCCAGACTCGTGCTCCAGACTTAGCATATCTTAGAGGTTTGAAGGTTTATGTCTCCTTAACACTGAAAAAAGTTTTGACATGTATTTGCATCAGTGTTAACAGCATTTTTTTTAATCAAATAGAAGATTTACTATTATATCCAATTATTTTTCCCTATTAAATGTGCTTATTTTGGCTTGCTTACCCCTTATCCTAACTTTCAGTAAGACTCATGTGTTTCCTTATAGGTAAAGCCTGATGTGAGATATTGAGGGTACATGGAACAGAAGGAACAAGGAAGAATGACTGAAAATGCTTAAAGTTCATTTTTTCTGGAAGTACGTTTGTCTGTTAAGGCAGTAAATAGTTTCATTGTTTTTTAATGAACAACTGGCTTAATTTTTATAAACAAACTGTTGTGCAGCTGTCTAAAAGGGAAGAAAAATTTGGTAACTTTGCCAGTGGCGCAGCCTGCTTAATCACCTTGATCAGATCCTAGATGAGCTTTCTGAAGCTTAGATAGTGTGGTGGGCAAGAATGCAGAGAGCTGGATGTGACCATCAAAGGTTGCTCTCACCACTGGTGCTCATGATCTTACTGAGTATCTTGTCTTGCTGCTCTCGCTGCTTTTGCAGAGCAGCAGTGCTGTGAGTAGGTCGCTCTGACAAGCAGATCTTGTTAACAGTATTTGTTACCGTTGTGTATAAATCTAAAGGATCAAATATAATAATAATATTAAGGTGCCAAAAAGGTTAGGTGTTCCCTATAGGTGTCTCTTAGCAAAGTTCTCAGAGTCACATTTAGTTTCCCCTCTTCAAATTACTTCTTTGTGTTTGTGATTCTGCTCTGTTTTCTCAACTTTCAGAATTTTTTCTGAATCCTTTAGAAATCTTTCAGAGGAAAATGATTTACATCTGATTTGTTTGTCAGCCATCACTGTTTGGCAACAGTCTTCTACCTGTATATCCAAATTATTTGTACTCTGAAATAAGAATTTTTGGGGCTACATGGTTTCCTGAATTTGGCTAACAATAACTTGGAAATATGTGCTGCTTTTGTTCCTTTTCATTAGGTGTCCTGTGTTGGGTTGGTTTGTTTTGGAGGGGGAGAGATCAAATTTCAGTGCATTTCGATAATTTTTACATCACCCAACTTAAAGCATCTCTTTGGGCTAATATTATAGTCACGCAGAAAGCTTTGTTTCCTTTACTGACCACATTTTAAATGTGCTAACTCCATTAACTTTTACAGGAGCGATCCATGGGGAAAAAAGTTCTCCATTTAGTGCTTGGTTAGCGATATGCTGTTTTGGAAATGTTTCTTCTATTTGTTTACTGAATGTAAAAAAATGTGCCTGTAAGATCAGATGTAATATGCTATCATCGATTTTCACATGGCGGAAAATGTAAATGTAAAAAAATAGTTTAAGGCAATGCATGTATCTATGGTAAAACTATAAATCTACTCTTGGAAAAAAATCTGCTTTGCATATATTAGCCTGAATTCACCACCATAATAAGTAGTAATCACAAAAGCTGCAATGTACATCCCAGCTATTGGCAACTGGCTGTATGTCATGATAGCTTAGCACACAGAAATTAAGGCATTCTTTCTTATTTCCATTGAGCAGAGAGATCAATATACCCTGACCAGGCGCTAAAGAAATTCTTGTAGGGCAGAAGCCTTCCCCAAATCACAAAAATCCCGGCGACTCTGTAAAGTTACTGTTGTGTGCTATGAGGTCTGTGCTGTAGGTGTAATACAGTGTGCTGGGCATGCAGAAGAAGATGGGTTTATACTCTCCATTTTTAGCTTGCTTGGACATCTGCACAACCACTCTGTCTTTCCATGTGAAGCTATGGACGGATTGCTCGCGGCTAATGAAACATGGCTTCAGGTTTTTTCCCCTGGTTTAAAAAAAAAAAAAAAAGAAAAAAATTATTTGCCCCTAAAATGAGCTCCCTTCTTCTGTGAACAACTTGAATTTGCACAGATGGTTTTCTAGTTCGTGCGGGCAGCACTGAGTGGTTGGGGGGCAGCGGGCACTCCCGGGTTACTCCGCTTTGCCTTTCCTCCCCTCTGCTAGCTCCAGCCTTCATTTTCTCCTTATTGTAGTGACTGGCAGCAGATATTGGAGGAGGGAGGAGAGCTGAGAGCCTGGTGTCTTTGGAGATGGGTCTCAGAGATCAGGGGAAACTCTAGAAAGTTCTCAGTGATTAAAGCCCCGGTGGCAAATTAATTTGGGTGGCTGATGTGTCCTTCTGTGGCACCGGAATGGAGAATTCCTGAAAACCTGGATTTTCAGCTGAGTGAACAGATAGGTCTGCAGTAAATTAGGGATATATATTCTCTTTGATTATTTGTTCATTTGTTCGCTGTTTTGATTACACTAACGTGCATAAACTCTCTGTGGGAAAAGAAGGTGGCCTGATCTTTTCAGCTTCCACATCTTTTTAAAAAGCCTCACTTCAACACTCAGAGGAAGATGATGCTTTTCACTTTTATTGCTCGCTGGACCTCTGTAGTATTTTGCACGCTGAACTGTCAAACCTCTCACGATTCTTTGTTGTTGTGTTTATTCAGAAGACTATGCAATAATCTTATAAATTTTGTTGACAAGGAGATTAGCTTATGCCAGAGAACTTTTGTGAATCACAGCCTGTTGGATTTTCTTAGAAATACACACTGAATTTAAAAGGCTCCCCTTTGGGAATGAAAAGCAGTAACTTAAATAGCTCCTAGCACTACCTGTCTAAAACAGCTGCAAGACGATGGATTGAGATTTTAGATTGTACAACTGTCCTGCAAAACTAACAACCCTTTAAGGAAGGCAAAAAGCAAGCCACCTACAAGCGGGCAGATACCGCATTAAGGCAATTTAAACAGACAGCAAATGGAGCTTTAGGGTTCAACAGCAGCAGTAAATCTTCCGTCATTTGCATAGCATTTTGAGTAAGCAAGTTGTTAAATGTTTTTGTCTAGTTTGAACTTATGGTAATATTACACATCCTTGATATTGCATTATTAATATGCTTTTTGTTGTTGCTGTTGTTATTGCACTGATGTGGCTTAAAGTAATTTTATCACCTCCATTTAACCTTTGGTGTGCATGGGTTTAAATCTAAGTCCGGTGGAGGCTCACCTGCTGCGATCTGTGCAGGGGTCTCTCGGGGCCGGGGGGAAGAGAGACTTTGGAAAATCGGGCTCGGAACACAGATTTGAAATTTAAACAAGTGGTGTGTGAGGACGGGTGCCTGACTCCTCAAAAAGACACGCTTTTGATCTCAGCCTTTTCTATGTTACTGTGTTGAAGCATCTAATTTTTCAGGACTCGGTTAACCAAAAGTATTCCAGCTTTGCTGATGTGAAACAGAGGCAAAAGAGAGGTAGATCTGGATGCAGAAAGCCCAGGGCTGGTAACAGTATGTAGCAAATAAAAAAGGCCATCGGGATTGCTAAGAACTCCTATCTATCTTTGAAATTAGCAGCACCTGTAGGGACTCCCAACCCTGAAGGTTTATACTTCGTTTTAGCATCCTGATTTCAGACCATCGTGCTCGATAAAGATCGTGGAAGATGGGGTCCGTATCAAAGCCTGAGCGAGCGTCCCGCTCGCCTGCTCCATCACCGCCGTCTAGATGAGCGGCTGATAGATTGCCTCCTCTCGGGAGGCTTGCGAGGGGGTGGAAAAGTTACTATCATCTACAGTACGTGCAAAATCTGCCTTCGGCACTGCCAGCCTGCATTTGTGTTTTACACTGAATGTTCTCTGTCATTTTAAACCACATAAATTTAAGATTTCTCAAGAATAGGGTAGTTTTTTTGAATTCCTACTTTTAAAAGGACAACAGGAAGATCCCTCTTTCCCCCCAGTTTTATGGAAGGAGTCACTAAGGTAGAAAGATGTGTGTTTTAACCTAGTCTGTGTTTGCCCCTCCACGCTGTCCACCTTGCTCATCTGCGTACCCGGCGAGCGCAGCGTCTGCCGTGGAGAGGAGCCGAGTTTCAGGGAGCTGCTGGTAGGAAACAGGCTTATGCGATTCATGGCCATTTTGGTATCGTGTGCTTCCTGCAGCCATAAAATTACCTAAATTTCACAGCTATAGCCTCATCTAAAATACCTGGGTGCTTGGGGCTGTAGTTTTTTGCAGGTGACAAAAACTATTTGCACGTTAATTGTTAGAGAGCTATTGAGTAACTTTAATTGTGACTTTGGGGAAAAGGCAATGCTCAGACTTTCAACACTGGGGTTCATTTGCATTAGTTGAAATTCTTCGGTCAAAGAAAAAAAAAACATTAAAGTGGAAGAAATACCTTCTTGCTCTTTTTATTCTCCCAGATTAAGGTAGGAAAGCCAAGGGGATGTAAAGGAGGGTCTTCTGCCTACCTCATATCTGCAAGATGTCAGTCCTGACAACTTCCCTTTTTATAGCTATGAAATTGTGCTGCTGCAACAGTTCCCCCAAACACATAAAATTAGAACGATTGCCCCAAAACTACAAAAATCCACTCTCTCAGGCAGAGTTTACTTTCATTTGGTCCTTTTAAAAACCCAGTTGAAATGGGGGTCTGGGAGGGTGGGTGTCGTTGGGGTGGGGGTGTTTTGGTTTTATTTTTTCTTAAGAAAAAAGGAATGGTGAGGGAACTGTCAGAAATTTCTGTGCTACACTTTTCAGTCATGCTAAGATCCTTTGCCTCCCATTTCTGTTTCCCCTTTCCCTTTTCCACTTGACCATCTGAAACTGGAATTTTGAAAAATACCGACCAGTCTCCCCTCGGTGCTTAGGATGGTGCTTTGCTTGCTGCTTTATTGTCAGGAGCCAGACAGCAGTGTTTCGGGGGTAGTTACCACCCAGAAAAAAAAAAAGTATCAGTTTTCTTATTAAAAGGTACTGAATAATGAAACGGATTTTTTTATTTGGTTTAGGTTATTTCGTAGCCAGTTTGCTTTCTCTAAGGTATTTTCTAGTAGTTGTATCTGTTGTATCGCATAAGTAAACTAAGTTGGCTCTTCAGAAAAGCAGTGCTTTAGTACAGGATCCTAAACAGATTAGTCTTTGGGAATATCCTCGCTAGATGGATCCTGTGGGTGAGAACGAAACAATTCAGGCCTCAGACATTGCTTTTTAAATGTCTTGGAACTACGACTGTCTCTGAAAAGATGAGTTGCAATCTCATTGAAAAATGCACGCCTGCCATGCAATGCCACGCTGGCCTATTCATCCTGCGGGAAGCTGGCTTCATTTGGTTTTGTGAGGCTGCTTAATTTTAAGCAGAAATGACCCTGAAATACCGATGCCTGGTTTTGTGTCCTGTTTGGCGTTCCTGCAATAATTCAGCATTATGTTGATGCCTCAGCAGAGGGCACTGTTGTAGCATTAAAGGCACTTGAAAGGCTCCTCTCCAGCTTTTCTTGATTTTTTTTTAATTATTTTTTTTATTTTGGAAAGTGTTTAATGTTCTCCATGTAATTAAATTCAGTTCCCTGTATAATTAGCAATGGAGCCTTATTCTTTGTGCCACTGCTGTGGATAGTATTATTTTTGTCTCTATTTGCCTTCAGTCAATGCAAAATACTGTTGCCTATCAAAACGTAGAAAGTTTTATTGCTATCTCTCAAAGCTAAGCAATATTTAAAGGTGGAAATACAAAACTGTGTAGTTAGTTCCATTTAGTCACTCAGAGTAAATAGGAAACCTTTAAAGTTCCTGCTCGTGGCTTGGGAAATAGCAGAGTTAATGCGCCATAATAATTTTACCATGGTATCCAAATGTGTATTATAATATTTTTGGATTGTCAGTACTTGCAGGTTGTTAAAAATATATATGCAAACTTGTAATATTTAATTATGTGGGCAACCTATTGATTTTATTTGGCAGGGGTTTTTTTCCTCTTTAATTTGTTTTCCTCTGTATCTTTGCAAGAAGTTGTACTGTTTAGCATATTGAAATATTAATTACAGAGTGATCAGGCATAGTTATTTTTCATTAATTGCAAATGCAAAGTAATTACTGTGACCTAGAAATAGTTTGCTTGTCCAAATACCTGTAAACATCCTAATTTTTTTCTAATTTATGAAGACCAGCTACAAAACATTGTGTCAGAAAGAAATAATTTTCTGAGGTACTAGAGATCTTAAATCTTAATGCTTACAGTGCCTTAGAATGCTCTTACTGCTTGTAAAGAGAAGATATCTGGAAGATGGAAGTCTATTAATATTCTGATGTGTTTGGCTCTTAAATTGGCAAATATGTACAGAATTAATTGTGAAAAACATGTTCTAGTTTTCTTTCAGAAAGTGACTCTTTGTCTGTAACTGGTTGAGTTAAATGAACAACCTGGAGAAGTTTGCATTAAAGATTGAGGGATACGCTCTGCCGCTGACTGGCAGGGTACTTTTACATTCATTTAAAAATCAACCACAAAAGACATCATCTCCAAAAATCTCTGTTGCCTTAGAAATAGTGGGAATTTTTTTTTTTTTTCCTCTTCCCCCTTTGGTAGTTGAGAATGTTAATGAAGTTATCTGCAGCTAAACGCAGTCGGGAGGATTGCGAGGAAAGGAGCAGCGAAGAGTTTGAAACCCAAGCGTACGGTGCGGATCGGTGCGGTGCTTCACTTCGAGGGCTGCCACGGGAAATCCTGGGGCCGGGGCCTGATCCTGCTGCAGACCTGGTGCCTTCGTGGTCTGTAGGGTCCCTAGGAACGGAGGGCCCCGTGCTCTGCAGGATCTGGCCACAGACTGCCCGGCTGCCTGCAGCCGGACCCATGTCTCAAGGCCAATGCCGCTGTCTGAAGTCGCCACTAGGATTGAAGCTGGAAACAGCAACTTGAAATAACAAAGGCAAAAGTTGGTTGCGTTGCTTTTCGTCAGGGCAGTGCAATGCAACTGGCTTTTACTTTCACAGAGAGAGGCGGTTGCCTCCCAAAAAAAAAAAAGCATACGCGGTAATATTGCTGTGTAGCGGGTTGTAACGATCTGGCGTTACGTATTTTCTAAGGGGACTAATATTGTGCCCAAGAAGACTCTAATTAAATGTACAGTTTTGTTCTTTAAAGCTTTCTTTCATATTGTTTCCTATTTATTAGCGTCTCCTTACATCTGCTTGGTAGGCTAATATTCAAGGAAATTCTTGTTTCCTCTGAAATGTTAATGCTGATGTACTGCTCCTGTATCATCTCTGTGGCTGTTATCTGTTGTATGTTTTCCCCATGAGAGGCTATCGCAGGTTTTTAGTCCAGACTGTTTGTATTTGACAAGGTCAAGATAAGTTTTATCTCTATAGATAAGTCAAGTGCATTAGGATCGATACAGTTACAGTAAAATACATTGGCAATATTTATTGCCAAGATCCTAATGAATTTTTAAAGCTTGTAAGACTCAGTCAGTGTAGCGTGGGTGCCCTAAATGGTTGTTTATAATGGGGCCTAAGCAATTATAGATTTAGGTGTTTTTACAAATAAAAAGCATACAACTTTATGTTTTTTAACGGGGATGGAGCTTTATGCTCCCCCTGCCAAATCGTAACAGATTCTTAGGACACAATCAGAATACGTGTTTACTTTCTGTTCACTTGGGAGTCTGTATAGGGATTTATGAGGCTTATCACTAAGTTACCTCTTATGATTATAAAGTTGCTCTATTTTTAGGTTTTTGGAACTTTACCTTCCATTTTTTATTGACAAGATAATTGTCTTTGTTTTGGCTTTGACAGAGTGGCTTAGGCCAGTTTCATTTGTGATATAAATTTCCCTAGGTACATATTTATGCACTTAAATCAATAAGTATTTCATAATCTCTCTAAATACTTATGTAACTTAATAATTCCATGTATTACGATGCATCTACTTAAATATGTATTTTATGTAGGGGCATTAAAAAATGCAAATTATAGGGATTATTTTCCTTCAGGCTTTGTATTTTTCTGTTGCATCAGATAGAGAGTGAGAAAATTAACCCACGAAAAATCCTACTAAAGTAATACTGAAGATCTGACTTATCAACAAATTATCTTTACCGGATATAAGACAGCATGGCTCGCTGGAACTCATTTTGCTTTCTCTGTTTTCTGCAGTTGATCTTTTAAACCATGCTATGAGGCCATGGTAGCATAAGGACTAAGTTAAGGAGAAAGTTTCCACCTTTCCTCCACAGTCATATACTTTTGGGTCTTTTAGTAATACCCTGTTTGTCGTCTTTTGTAGGTGTGTTTTCTACCCCTCCTGGCTCTACAGCAACCGAAGATTGCTTCTTTGTATTTTTAATACTTTGAAATTAAAAATCGGGATTGATTTTGATTGTTCAGAAGCTGTGGAGCTTCTCTTCCTCTTTACCACGGAGGTTTGATACCTGACACTTTTAATTTAATTTAATTAGGGAGGCAGAACCCCATCTTGGTCTTCATTAAGGGGATTATTCATCAAAGTTATTGCTTCCTTGATGGAGAATAACAATATCACTCGCAATGGCTGATGTTGCTCTCATAATTATATTACTTTCTACTATTTTTCTCTCCAGGGCTTTGTACTTAGTCTCTTTATTTGAAAATTTTAAATTGAGGGAAGTGTAAACTTCTGGTATAGCAAATTCACGAGGGCCACATTTATTTTAGTCTAGTAGCTTTATGTCATGTAAATGCTTTGTTGAAATTCTTTTTTCTGCTTTTTATTGGCTCTCTGCACTGTCTTTAAATATTTGTATTTCTTCCAAGCTTAGCTGCACTTCGGATTGGGGCCTGAGGTTTCTGGCTGCTGATGTAGCTGAATTCTGCCATGCTGAAACCCTGCAGAGATCACTGTAGTAAGGAAGCCTCTATGGAGCAGGGAGTTACCATGGGGTTTGCTGGAATAGAGTCGAAATCTAATGTAAAATTAATAAGGGGGAGGGGGGAGCAGACTGTTTGCAAAAGTTATCTTTTGTAACGCAGCCCTAATCAAATATTCAGAAAATGACAGCTTTAAAAATAGAACAATTGTCCTTTTAAAACATGACTAGTTTGGTTAATTTACCCCCAAGTATCCGGTGTCTGTGACTCAGAAAAACCCTTATCTACTAAAGGGGGAAAAAAGAGCATTGCAGAAAAGGTGACAAGTTTTCACCTCTTTCCTCAGAGAACATTTTAATTCCACTTTAATCAGCCTGCCAATAAAAGAGTACTTGGCTTTCAAGGGGAAACAAATCAAAATATGCATTTATCAGTCATGAGGCAGAATTCAATCGCTCACAACTGATGAACTCCAAAAGGAATGAAACTAGTACTATCACGCTGCCTTGGTGAGTTGCTTTGTACTATCAAAGAACCGGTACTATCTTTTTCTGCCACATCCACTGTTTGTCTGTCATCCCTAATTATCGCCTTTCAAAAGAAACGCTTCATTATTGCTGTTAATGGTTAAAATAAAAAAAATTCGCATCTAGATAACTAAACTAGTGTTCTGCTGTGTGCAGATTTGTATGCTCTGCAGCTGCCAAAATAACTTAAAAAAAAAATTAGCCAAAGATGAGGCAGAGGAAAGAGAAAGAGGTTGCGAAGTGGTACTGTCAGCATTACCATACAGGGCTCCTACAAGGGCATGTCATGGGCCTGTTATTAAAATAAAACTTTATTTTCCACTAGGAGAACAGACTTGAGGTTCACATTATGTTGCACAGGTGGGTTCTCATTTCAGACCCCTCTCTGCTGCTCTGGATAAGAAAGAAGAGCCTGAAGTGGAAAGAAGTTGGGTTTTTGGTTTTGTTTGGGTTTGTTTTTTGGTTTTTTTTATTGAAGCAAAGTTGCTTGCTCTTTTCACGTATGGGTGTTTCTAGGTTGTGGGAATTGGTTGCTCTGGGTTTTCTGCATGTTTAGCATGAGGCGAACACATTGCTCACTTTATTGATATTAAACAGAGTCGTCCTGATGGTTACAGTAGTTAGACTACAGCATTATACATGGAGCTGAATCTTTCTGGTGAGAGAAACTGCATTCTTTGGGCTTATCTTGCTCCCTGCGCTGGAATTTACATGCGTAACTACCAGTGCATCAAGATGAGTTTTTTGCCTTTGTGTGGTTTGCATCTCAATGAGGGTAGAGAGGTGCAGTCTGTTTAGCTTTCCTTCTCCCTGCCCTGAAAAATGGTTAAAACTCACCTCACACTTTATTTATGCTTCGTTCCATCCGATTTCTCTTCTGCTAGTAAGGATTTATGAGGCCAGAAAGCAAGAGCCAAACTGCTCTTCTGTTTCATTTTCTCCATTTCTCGTCCTTGTTTGCTTTCTTTTCAATTTTTTGCTCCCTGTGCAGAACGCGCGTTCCCCCGCCTGACTGCGTACCCCTTTAGGGCAAGGCTCGGGCGAGATCCCGAGATGCTCGGCTCTCCAAACACAGCACCGTGCCTTGTTAAAATCTGTGCCTCGACTCTGGTGTCCTGGGATCGCAGCCTGAAACTGGTTGTGCAAAATACCAGCCTTGGCGCGAGTTTGATGTGCAAAAACACCAGGATCTGACCTCTAGTCTCTCCTTTTCCCCTTCCTGTGGTTCCACAGTATCTCACTTGTGTTGCCCTGGTCTGGGGAGCTTTCTGCTCTCCTCCGTCCCACTGAGCTCCATCCTCTCCTCAGATCTCACCTCCTGACCTCCTTTTTTTTTTTTTCCCTGGGAGTCGATTAGACAAAGGAGGTACGTTGTCATGTGGATGGTATATACAAATAAATTGCATTGTATTTTTTCTCTTTTACGGTTGATTTTAATCTTGCGTTTCAAAAGCACGCTAGTAGCGGTTGCAAGTCAAAGAAATATAAAGTAGGATTGTTAAAGTGCCTGTTTGGGTCACGCGTTTGTGAAAATGAGTGTGTTGATATTGCTTGAATAGATCGGAGAACTTGTGATCCTCTGAAATTAAAAAGCGAGGAGAAACACGGTAAAAATGTGATGGTGGGGGAGAAACTTTTGTCTCTTCCGTTCGCGGGTGGTTACGTCAGTCGTAGGGTAGTAGGAGCAAAGGGGTTTCTGTGCTCAGCTATTAATTTCAGTACTGCTTATATTTAATTGATGTGAAACTAATTGTGATTGATTTAAAAGGTATGTGCAGAGCTTTGGAAAGTGAGGTTTAGGAAAACCAAGTAGAACTGTAAATAATAATAAGTTCATTAAAATACTCTTATGGCTGCAGATAAATGATTTAGGATTATAACTTGCTGTTGCTTAAATAAACAATTGACCTTACAAACAACAGATAGTACAGAAACCAAAAGTTTTCGAGATAACCTTTATTTTTAAAGGAGAGCTAAAGGGGAATTGTGAAACTTTGCATGGAGCTTCTTATATTTCATGTATGCATTTGCATTCATGCTTTTTGTTACATAGACCTTCGCAGACTTCATGCTCTCATACACATTGCTTGAATTCTTGCCCCTCGTGCCCAATTTTCTGATGATTTACTGCACTCAAGAAATATTTATGTATTCACTCTGGAAAAACACAGAGACGTTACTTCTCTGTTAGATAGTTTTGCTCAAGAAGTAATCTACTTGAAGGTGGGGGGGTGTCTAAAATCTTGAATGAAAGTCTTAAATTAAAATGTTCATACTGCTCTGCGTGGATATAGATAGTTCTGTGTTTTCCAGAGAGCTGATGATTAGAAAAATGATAAATCATTAGACAGCACTAGGGAAGGTATGTCACATGAAGCTTGGAGGAGGATGACTAACTAGGTAAAGGATGAGTCAGAAGCTGACAAAGTTCTTCAGAATTTGGTAATTAACAGAAGTGAAAATAGGAGTCAGCAGGAGCTAGAATGACAAAGATCTCTAACTTCTAAGAAAGCAGAAATCCCGGTGGTATCATGGTGGGTCTGTATCCTGACAGAGGATTTGGTTTGTTGTCCTGTATGTGATAGGTAAATTCCAAGTATATCACAGAAAAGTATGAAATGTCCTTTGGAGGACAACTGTAGAATGTTCTACCCTCCAAAAAAATATTTTCCCTTACCTCTCCCTGTAAGGCTTGTATGCTGAATCATAAGGACTTAGAAATTTTCTTTTTATTAGATCTTTGGCTAGTCTTATTAAATATGTCACATTATGTCCAAGTTTTTTTACAAACTTTAGAGGTGTTTGGTACCTGCATTTAGTGGTAACTTTTGGGTTTGGGGGTGTCAAGATGCATTTTTATATTGCTGTCTTTGGGAATGAAATGCCTAATTTGTCTTTACCTTCTATGTACCTCTACCTATACAGCTTTTTTTTTTTTGTCTTTTTTTTTTCTTTTAAGTAGGCATGGAAGATTATTAGATACTTATGTCACAGCTTTGGCCAGTGAGCTCTGCCTGTGCGAGTCTAATTAGCTGCCCTGTTATATTGCCATATTATGTTGTTTGGCATGTAACAGTCACTTATTTTTAGGTTTTTTCCCTGACCCTCCTATCAAGGGAAACCACAGTAATTGAAGGGGCCTCTGATTTTGTAGCCCTTTCCCTGGATATGTTTGGGTGTATTATTTCAGTATTCTCGAGCAATTTTTATTAGGCTTCTCATATTGTTCTCAATAAGATTAGTGGGAAATGTCCCCTTACTTCTTCGGGTGCAGATTTTGCTACTGTGCATTTATAACTTCAAAGACAACAATAAATAGCTAGTCTCCATCACTGGAGTGAAACACACTTGAGTGAAAGGGCGGAAAGAGGTGGCAATGCTAAGAAATGTCTCTGAATGTCAGAATCAATTAAAATACTACTTAATTTAAATTACTGATTTCATGGCATTATTCTAATTCATGGAGCCTTTTAACGCCATGAATTCTATTTGGAAATACTAGCACTAAAAAGTAGTGGGTGGCTGAAAGCTGTGGGTTTGGGGAATTTTATTATTTTAATTTTTTTTAGGAGATGAGAAACTTGGAGTCCGTCTAGCTTATGAAAGCGTAGATGGAAGATTCAAGGTACAGGAATACGAAGGAGAGATTGATTCAAGACCCTTTCCTTGCTGCTTTTTAATCTGCTGCAATTACTGTATATTCTTAACCTTATAAGTAAATGAAGTTGGAAACTTGGCCATCCCTTAAAACAAAACCAAACAGCTTTGATGCATTGGGTTTCAGAGAAAGACGCCACCGCCATCGCCTGCAGTGTGGTGGTAACCTAAGGGTCAGGCGAACTTGAACTGCAGCATTAGGTCTGTCCTTACGTCTATCAAGCTTTTCCTGTGAACCGGTACTCCCTGCGCTGCTGACGGGCTCGCACGCCGCTGCTGCTGCAAAGTTTTCAGAGCAGCTCCTTCCTGGTGTGTTTGGCACGAAAGAGAAGAGTAATACATGTCATCTGCTGGTTTCGCCTCCTCCGCTCGGAAGGAGCTCTTACCTTCCCGTTTCACTCGCTGATGAGAACTTCGCCTGAGCTACTGTGATGGCAAATAATGTGATTTAAAAAGAAATATGTTTTGGCATGCCATGTTTATCTTACGATAGGACTTGTTAAGTATCTAATGTGTAACTTGCTCTTACCATGGACATGCTACAGTTGACTAAAAAACTCGAGCCAATATTTTGCGTTTTATTTGATCCATCACATGCATTTTCGATGCTTGCTTAAATGTTCAAACCAGTAGCAGCAAAATCCAGCTTTCCATAAGTATCCACCAGCTCTTAGCCTCATTTTTCAGATTGTGGTGCTCCATACTGCTTTAAAATATGATCTAATCTTTGTAGGAATGGCTCTGTTACAAGCATTCATATACTAAACACATGCCTGGTTCAAAAAGTAGTTTAAAAATTTAGGTGGTAGCTGATCTGAAGGATGAATTGCCTTTTTAAGAATTTCCCCCAGTGTTGCTATTTGTGTTTGCTTAAAACTTAGTACTTTCCAAATTAGACAAGACAACCAACGAAAAATAAGTTTTGTGAAATAGTAGTTTCTGATTTTGAGTATTACAAACCCAAGGAGCCATTTACACTTTGGATCTTAGAGTTGTGATGCTGCACAAGATGATTCAACCAGACTGAACCTCCAGTCACTTTAATGTATTCAGGGGTTTTGGTTTTTTAAGCCAGAGGAATCATTATAACATTTAGTTCAACCTTCAGTAAAACAGGCAGTAGATTTCTCATCAGCTTGCTTTGTATGGAGTCCAGGACATTTGGAATTTTAAATCTTAACTTTCTCCTCTAGTATTGCCAGTGCACACCTCTTGCAGCAGGCAAATGCTTTCACTTGCAGGGCCAGGCTAAGGAGCACTTACTGATAGCAAAAGTGACAATGAACTTCAAAAGAAATAAAAAAAAAACCCTAAAACACACAGTGTTTGAAAG
This sequence comes from Phaethon lepturus, assembly GCF_000687285.1. NCBI lineage: Eukaryota > Metazoa > Chordata > Aves > Phaethontiformes > Phaethontidae > Phaethon > Phaethon lepturus. The sequence goes on from NW_010558553.1 coordinate 42,862, forward strand.
CTTGACCTCTGCTAACTTGACCCTCTGTTTCAGGGCATTTTGTTTGTATTGGTTGCAAAGGGATGGCTGTGGGTCTGCAGCGACACAGCAAGCGAGCACAAAACCCTGTAACTGGAAACTTCTCAGTGATTAAATCTTGATTATTGGAATACCTTGATTATAATCGTGATTATTTTGTTCCTTCTGATTTTTGAAACTTCTGAATGGTCTTAAAGCACATTACCTGCATAACCATGAGAACTAGAAAGTGTTTGCAGCGAAAGCCAGGATCACTCATGCAATCTCATGGACCTGCACATAAAGTCCCGAGAGAAACACAAAATACCTCTTTTTAAAAGAAAAAAAAGTGGTAACATTTAGAAAACATCTAATATGCTTTTTTTCCTCCCCTCTGTTATTTCCCTTAGCTGCTTGGATTAGCAAATTTAGTTGGGAGAACTGTATACGGTTTGTATTTTTAATACTCTCCTGGACCCATTCGTGCCCTTCCAGGGATTTCTCAGGAGTAACAAGGGGACTGCCCAGCATGGACAAAGCAGTTAGTTATTTCTGGAGAAATTTTTCGTTCCTGACAGTTGGAGCAGGAACAAGACACAGGCTTTCTTGCTTTTGCTGCCTTTCTGCTTGGCAGGGTGGGGAAGGACCAAGAAGGAAGGGGAGAGGGAGTACCTGGCGGGTGGTGGAAGCAGGGGATGGGGATGCACAATTATCGTTAGGGCTGTACGGAGGTGTTTGGATCTGGTTAGTTCTCCTTGTGCATGAACGTTTTATGCAACAGTTTGCTTAAACAAAAAGAAGAGAAACATTTTTGTAAAATCGCCGAAGTAGCAGCATCGTGCAGCAGGACACCGTCATAGAAATCTTATTTAAGTGTAGTAGATAAAGGAAGCATCAGGGGTGCAGGTAGCCTGATCTGCCAGAGATCTCAGTGAAGTGCCAGTTGTGTTTTGGTTTTGTGTTTGTGTGTATGTTCCCTGCCTTGTTAGATGCTTCTGTGTCTGAAGGAGTGCTAGATGCTGCAGATGCTTTTGAGAGGTATGAAAAACATTTCTTCTCAAAATACTGGGAAGCTCCCTCCACCCCCATTGTTTATTGGAAACTTTTCCCCCTTCATAAGATATTTGATTATGGTGTAATGCAGCTAATTTAAGCATCTGTTTATCACTGCCTGGCTAGACTGAATGTGAAATTTCAATTGAATTACCTCCCAAGAGAGCTTTGAGCTCTGAGGGTAAAACAAATAATTTTCTCTCCACTCCCCTGGGATTGTCAATAAAAAGAATTCATCTAAATAGTTTGCATGCGTTTAAAAATGTTGCATCTACTAGACTTGGTTTTGTTGTTAGTGGAAAATTGCCAGTGTGCGTGGAATATCGGCTTTAACTTGACTATGGGAGTGTTACAGCATGGTAGTACAGTGTCTGGAAAGGCTACAGCTATGAAAGCATGTGCAGCTAAGCAATTCGTATTTGATCAATAAACATGTATGTTTTATTTTAGAACAGAAGACAGCATATAAAGCTGAGCTTACTACAACCTCAGACATAAGCTGCCACCAGCCCAGTAGCTTCTCCAGCACTTCCAGTTGGCATGTTGCAATAAACTAAATTATTGCTGCGGGGCTGGTGGGACACTGTGAGCCCCTCATCAACACTGCAGCTTTGTCTGCCCCTAAATATTTGTGTGTGCCTGTGTTATTAAACGTATTTCCGTTTCCACAGGAAACAGTAGATTTTTCTCTTTTATTTGTCATCATGTCAACAAAGATCTGAGAGATGGCAGAGTGCAGGTTTTTCTTGCTCTGCAAAAAAACCTAGCTACTAGGTTTACATCTCCTCTGTCATTTTGGTAGTGTGAAGAGAGGAGATGTTCCTTCTAGTTTGCCTTACTTGGACTTGAAGTGAAATCTGCTGCCATCCACATGCAGAAGACCTTCGGATCTGACTTGTTAGGTGCTTTTACCCTGGACTGGGCTGCTCTGCTGGGTGCAGGTGCTGCCTTCACTCAAACTGGGATGTGTGGACGTGTCCGTGAGCCGCAGGCAGCAATCTATGTGCTGGTGATTCCCGAGTGTCCTCCGCCCAAGTTCTCCTCCAGTTGACTTCACTGACTGGGAAGGAGCTTTATGGTGACTGTCTCAACATAAATAACTCTGGGCTGTGTTTCCAGATGCAAGCAAGGACAAAAAGATCGGGCTTCCTTATGGGATTATCCACACTAACCTTTGTGCCCATCACTTGAGTCTCACCAGTGGAGACACCGCTGTGCCCTTCAGCTCCGATCTTCTGGCGTACTTGGAGCTGCAGTGTAAAGGCTAAGGGTAATTTCATTCAAGCAGGAAAATTGCAATCCCAAGAGTAGTAAAACTGGAAGGTGTCATGACTGTGAATGCTTGTACCCTCAACCAGCATGTAGGTAACCTAAAGAGCAAGCAGACCAAAGGGAGGTGGATGGCAGAATTTGTTTCACTGACAACTCTCCTCTTGCCAGGAGCAATTCCAGCTGAGAGTTAGAAATATGTCCAGCTAGCGGTAGCGAGATGCTTCATCAGCGACCACCTCGACACCAATTTGCCTTTTATGGTGTGGATACTTAAAATTTGCTCTTGTACAGGTATTCAGGCAGTGCAGAAAAACTTCTTTAAAGATCTAGTAGTGATAGCAGGAAGAAGATTGGAGGTACCTGTGCAGAGTGAAAGCCTGTTGATTATTTTGGAGTGGAGACACGTTCAGACCTGCAGGAGCTAGCCTGGGTTAGCGGCTAAACTCGTGTCATTGCCCTGTTACTCTTTCAGTCTCCTGTCCTGGTTCAATTTTTATTGATTATAAAAAACATCTCATTATGTTAACTGGGCTAATTTTAGATGACATAGCAGTTGGGATGACAGTCAAAAATGAGAGTCCGAAAACTGCGCAAACTTTTAAATAAAACAGATGAAAGCTTAAAGAAATTTTACAGTTTGCTTGTTTAGGAGTTTGGTGTTTCTGTGGTCATTCTGATAGTTGGTCATGTTTAATGGCAGAGCCTAAGGAAGTTAAATGCCATGTACATAGCTGGTATATTTTCATGACAGCTGTAATCAGTTCCTGCAGTTATCACTGGGAGGGTTTGAAGAGGGAGGCACAATATTGCTTTTTTGCTTGTCGATAATTGCTTTAGGATGGGAGATTGATTGTTTGAAATACTTGTTTGCAGAACAATAGAAATTATTCACAGATTGCAATGATCTAGGAACGATTACGTCTAAATGTGAATTTAAATTATAGCAACGTTCATTGTTAGTAGCAAAGACATAATTGTGGTAAAGATCATTCTGGATTTTTATTCCAAAACAGTAGACCAGAAGTCTGCGGGTACATTGGAGCTTTGGCACATGTTGTGAGATGCTAATAGTCTGTATTTCCTTTCTGGCTCTAAATATGGAACTGTTTTGACAGTTTAAGTATACTTTAAAACGATTAATCCTGGCAGGGTTGATAGTAACCTTAGAAATTTTTTTTTTTAAACCTCAAAACTGCAGTTTATCTTAATGAGTAGCTCGCACTGTCAACAGCAAAGCCCTGTTACTGTGTGTAATAGGGTTTAGAGGCTATCATGATGAGAAAGGACAGGTCTTGTAAAGTACATGACTAGAAGTAGAGACGGCTCCTTCTCCGTAGCCATCTGTGGTCTTCCAGTGTGCTCCCAGCCCAAGGTGCTTCACCTGTGCCTCTCTCACCTTGCTTCTACAACAACGATAAGAACAAATTTATTTTTGAGATCCTTGAACCGAAATAGTCTTCTTTTAGGAGAGGTGTGCAAAGGTACCAGCTGCTTAAGATAAAATAGATACGAGAGTTTGTGTAATGTTAAAAGCAAGCACCTACATGAGAATAATCTTGGAGTGTCTCCAAATGCAAATAAGTCCCATGTCACAAAAAGTCAGAAGTCTCCCTTGAATGAAGATCATTACCCTCAGGGTGCATGTTGGTCACTCTTTAAAATTCTTATAAAAACAAAGAAATTAATTATCCAGTATAAAAATGGGGCATACGTCTCCTGGCAAACATTCAATTAACTTTTTAGTGCTTGCTACTTAATGTTGTGTTTGACCAGTCGAGCATTGAGAACGACTTTCCTTTGAAAGGGAGCTGGGGTGGAACGTGGCATTGCGCTGGAGCTTTGCTCCGGCGGCCAGTTGTGGCTGGTCATCAACATTTTTCCCATGATCGTTGAGTGTGGAGCTAGTTATATTTTACTTATGCATGTGAGATGTAGTTTGCTTTGGGACAGGTTTTTTGTAGGCTGGATGATGTTTTGTTGAGAATATAATTTAGCTAGTTTTGCAATCATAGACTGTATTGCAGTGGTTGAGCATGAACTACCAATTAAAAGCAACTGTATAATACTTTTAATTCCCATGACTAATGGGCTGAAAATACAGAGCTCTTTGACCTGGATCCAATCCAAGCTAAAGATGAATTATGCTACATAGATCATGTTTTCTACTGTTAAAATGGCAAATGGTGCAAGTGTAAACCCCAAATTTAAAAAAATACTGACTTCTAAAGGATGAACTGATACGATAACATATATTTTGAGAGTAATGCTTGGGAAATACTTGAATAACTTTTTTTTTTAGAACTTTTACCCATTTCTATACACATCAATATCATTTATAATCTCCTTTCACCATTAATCTCCTGCTGCTTTGCTAACAAGTGATTGCATATTGAAACAACTGGAAGGGAAGGATTCTCTGGTTTTGTTCTGTTTTGTTTTTTTTACTGAGTGCCCCATGTCCTTTAGACTGGCAGTATAAATCTCATTGTTAGAAGATACAAATTTTTTTTAAGTGCATCCTGTATGTTGAGATTCTCAATTTGATCTTTGATTGTTTTATATTATTTTTTTTCCTCCGAAGGATCACTAAAATTGTTAAATTTGGAGTTAAATCCCGTAATCTAAATAGCTAAGTTTTGTTGTTCTTGTAAGCAGAACAAAATTAAATATCTATGGGTTTAAACTTAAGGCTGGTTGGACTGCTAAAAGCTGTATAAATATGCAAGGCGCCAGAGCTTATGTGAAGGAAAGTGCTCTGCTCGTCAAACGAGGGAGTGATTACGTGGCAGGGCAGAAGGAGCTCTCTTGGAAACAGGGGAAATTATCAGCGTACCAGGACAGAATGCAAAGGTCGATCTGCTGAATACAAATAAAGTATTGAGCACCAGGTTCTGCCTCATGGAGCTGGTGCTTTTGGAACCGCTGTGATAAATGCTCTGATAAATTCGAGGCAATGAGTGCTATTGCAAAAGCCTGATGAAGGCTAGAAAGTGTCCAGCTAGTAGGAATTGCATTGCTTGGTCAGGCACAATGAAATTAAATAGAATTTGCTTTAGTGAAATTGCATCAAGGATGATTAAAGGTGCTGCTGGGAGAAGGTGGTGATCACCTTTCACTGAAGCCACTTCAGTGACTCCATCGCTTACTTTGGTTTTGGTTTTTTCTCCTTTGCTCGTTTCCCCTAACTTCAAGCCTCCCCTCCCTCTGCTGTTCCCGTCCACTGCTGCGTCGTGCCCCTGCCCCGGTCCTGGAGGTCACACCAGGGCTGCTTCCAAGAGCAGGGAGCTGTCAGAAGCCGCTTGCCAGCACCGTTCCTTGGGACCGCGAGAGTTGGCCCAAATACACCGGGTCCCGCAAGTCCCCCCAACACGGCGTTCTTCATTTCCCCCATTCTTTGATAATTGTGTTTTGGGTCAAGGGCTGGCCTTCTAGCTTTGCTGCCAACAGCTCCAAAAAGCTGATCTGCATAACCGTGGTGAGACCGAGACGTGCAGGTCGGAGCTGCTCTCCACTCCATCCACAGCTCTGCTGTCCGGATCTGCGGTCGGGATTCGAGTCCGTCTCTCATTTCCAGCTACGTCACCGAGCAGTCTCTGATCCCTAGCCGGTAAAACCACCTCTGGTGTGCTAGCACGGGCTTCTCACCTCTGCGGCTAAACTGCTCTTCGGATGTTTTCTTGATGCAGAGGTCTGCAGAAGAGTCCGAGTCAAACTCCTGTTGGTTTTGCTTTAATATTTTTGCATTTTATATTACTTTTTAGGGCCCTACGGCCTCATGCGTGTCGAACAATGAATTGTAAGAGAATTCGCATCTTTCCAGTTGTTTTGCTTTCCTAAAATACGACGGCAGAGCAACGCCCGGCGGCTGCCAGCAGGACCGAGGCCGCGCTGCGCTCCGCTGTGTTTGCAGGGGAGCTGCGGTGCCACGAACGTGAAGTTTGAGTGACTCCAACTGGGTTTTGCCCCAGGTGGGCTGACCGTATAACCGGTCTTGTAAGGTAAAACAAAACACATATGCACACAGAAATACACGCGCACGTGTATATAACCACGTGTAACATCCATATGTTACCGAGACAGTATCTCATGACTTTTTTGTTTCCATTTGATATTTAAATGATCCTCCGGCAGTGGGACCAGAGTTACGTACTCTAAATTAGAGGCACCTTCAAATTCATATAAGAACCCCTTAGCACTGTAAGTGGAGACTATCTCCTCAGTGTATATATTTTCCTGAAGGGTTTGATGTTTTACCTCTTCTGCTGCTGGTTAATACTAGACTGAGAAGTGTAAAGAATATTTTTTCATGATTACAGTTGTTGGAGCAGTGCATGTGCACAGCTATATTCGGTCGTTTATTCCCTCTTCATTTTTGTAACAATTGTAGCATGAACTAATTATTTTCTCAGTTTGAGATGTATCGGAGTTGCATTTGATAACTGTTTATTTTACAGATGCTTTTTTGAAGGAGTGACCTAAGCTTGGACGTGAGGTCCTCTGCTCTGCTCCCTTCAAAGGCATGGGGAAGATCAGGGGCTTTGCTGGGGGAGAGAAGGTTGGGCAGATTTGTGCAGCACCTTCATCCACGTATGAATATCCAGGTGAAAAGTTAATGCTGCCACTAACGGGATTATCTTCTGCTCCGTGCTGGCACGTCCCTTTATTGCCCAGACAACAAGCAGGGGTGGCCAAATGAATGGAGCCACATGGCTCAGAGGAGGTGGGGAGAAGGAGAGAAGCACAGATGTTTCAGTGAAGAGATCAGCACACTGTTGGGTTTAAACCATTTCTCTTTGCTTATCCTGGGAATCGGAGCCACCGAAATGCTACCTTCTCTCTGCTGTTGACTCCCTTCCAAAGGATTTGCTGTTGGCCAGTACGAAGGAACCTCTAATATGCCGCGGAGCTCGAAACCTGCACCAAAATGAAGCTGTATTAGTAATAATAATAAGAGTTCCAGTTTCCTACAGATTTAAATTGGCTCAGTAAATTTGACACCACGTTTAGCTTCTGAGGTGATAATGCATCAGATTACACCATGTGGCGTGTCAGTAAAATAGAAACTAATATTCTATTTTGGCATTTCAGGAGATGTTTCTTCAGAGGGTTAAGCTTTCAGTGAGGATTTAAAGGCTGTTAGTGTAAATGTGACTGTTCTGTGTCTTTTTCAATTCAGGCAGCCTCCTTCTATTATAGAGAAAATGTTAACAACTTAATATTTTGCTTTGGAGTTATAGATGGTAGAGTTTTAGAACATAAATAGATGCTTCTGTATGGAAAAAAAAATTGCAATAGCACTTGAAAGAGTTCATTATCTTCATATTTCCATAACTTCATTAGTTTCCTAACTTACTTGGTGCTTAAGCAGCGTTTTCTGGGTGCTTCCTAAGCACACAAAGGGGCAGTTTTTTCCCTGAAAAGCTCAGTCTTGAGGCATAAATGTATGATTTGATAACGCGGGAAGCAGTAAACGGTGACCAACTCTGTAGAGTTTTAACTGTAAAAACTGGTTAAAAAAATTTGCAAGCTATTCTTTAACACAAAATAAGGTTCTCAATTGCACTAATACTTTTCTTGAAAGGGATTTTGCTTTCTGTAGAAAACTGCCATTTTGTGGTAAACCAGAAAGCTTTTTTTTTTTCTTGTA